>NW_025748215.1:0-38789 GCF_021184085.1 Oncorhynchus gorbuscha | reverse complement strand
TTCTATTGGACAGAGAAACGCATGTTGGTTTCCATACAAGCCTTTCATTCTAATAGTAATATATCATGTTGTTGACCTTCACCAGATGCCCAGCCTTTCATTTACATTTTACATTTAAGTCATTTAGCAGACGCTCTTATCCAGAGCGACTTACAAATTGGTGCATTCACCTTATGACATCCAGTGGGACAGTCACTTAACAATAGTGCATCTAAAACTTAGGGGGAAGGGGGGGTGAGAGGGATTACTTATCCTATCCTAGGTATTCCTAATAGTAATATATCATGTTGTTGACCTTCACCAGATGTCCAGCCTTTCATTCTAATAGTAATATATCGTGTTGTTGACCTTCACCAGATGTCCAGCCTTTCATTCTAATAGTAATATATCATGTTGTTGACCTTCACCAGATGCCTTTCATTCTAATAGTAATATATCATGTTGTTGACCTTCACCAGATGCCCAGCCTTTCATTCTAATAGTAATATATCATGTTGTTGACCTTCACCAGATGCCCAGCCTTTCATTCTAATAGTAATATATCATGTTGTTGACCTTCACCAGATGCCTTTCATTCTAATAGTAATATATCATGTTGTTGACCTTCACCAGATGCCTTTCATTCTAATAGTAATATATCATGTTGTTGACCTTCACCAGATGCCCAGCCTTTCATTCTAATAGTAATATATCATGTTGTTGACCTTCACCAGATGCCTTTCATTCTAATAGTAATAATAATAAATACAACTGCGTTACCCACTCCAGTCAGCAGATGGCGATGTGCAGATTTCAGGTGATACTTCTAGTGTGACGTCTAATGTAGTGGACGGAACACTTCATCAACAGTAACAACAGTTAGTCGGCCACCTCCGTAGCCAACATTATCGAAAACAGTCACTGTGTTTTAAACATACTTCTGCCGTGTCTATTTGTTGGCCCATTTAATGTAACGTTAATATTTACGTTGTTTGTCAGGTAGCTGGCTTGCTAAGTTAGCTTTGCACGAGGCTAATCGCTAATGCTAAGTAGCTAGCTAGTTAACATCCCCGACCATGAGTTCACTTAGCTACTCCACTCCTGCTGAAGAAGAGGGGGTCTGCTGGACGGAGAAAGAAGAAGAGGCTGACACAGTTAAACAAGAAGTAGAGGATGAGTCTGTTACTGTGAAAGAAGAAGCGAATGAAGCTTTCAGAGTGAAAGAGGAGGAGGAAGTTACAGTGAAAGAAGAGGAGGCTGTTACTGTGAAAGAAGAGGAGGCTGTTACTGTGAAAGAAGAGAAAGAAGCTTTCAGAGTGAAAGAGGAGGAGGATGTTACTGTTAAACAAGAGGAGGAAGAAGTTTTTGGAGTGAAGATGGAGGGGGAGATTACTGTCACGTTGAAAGAGGAAGAGGAGGAGGGGCAGATTACTGTCACGTTAAAAGAGGAAGAAGAGGAGGGGCAGATTACTGTCACGTTGAAAGAGGAGGAAGAAGAGACGGGAGATCTGAGTAACACCAGTAAGTAGTGTCTTAAAAACGGGGGCACAAACTCTTCAGTCCTTGAAGATTGTTCGGTCACATGTTTGAAGATGAGGTATTGAAATGTAAAAGTTACTAATATTTGTATAAAAACGTGTAAGTGGACATATTGTGGACATATTTCTCATTCCCGTAACACTGGTTCAAGTTGCTGTAAAAACTCCAATATTTGTTTTTATTCAGTTTTATTCACCCCTGATGCATCATCCAGTGGAGGAGCCCTGAGATGAGCACAAGTTTGTTTTTCACTTATGCATTCAGAATGAGGATCTTATTCTCAAACACCACCTTTACGACACTTGACCTTGACATTACCGAAATGACAAAAAAAGATTGGATTGGGAAAAACATAAGAGACCCATTACCTTATCAACATGGAGACATGAATGGGCTTTAGTGATGTGGTAAACACTTAGAGAACCATTACCTTACCAACATGGAGACATGAATGGGCTTTAGTGATGTGTAAACACTTAGAGAACCATTACCTTATCAACATGGAGACATGAATGGGCTTTTGTGATGTGGTCAACACTTAGAGAACCATTACCTTACCAACATGGAGACATGAATGGGCTTTAATTATGTGGTAAACACTTAGAGAACCATTACCTTACCAACATGGAAATGTTGGGCTTTAGTGATGTGGTAAACACTTAGAGAATCATTACCTTACCAACATGGAGACATGAATGGGCTTTAGTGATGTGGTAAACACTTAGAGAACCATTACCATACCAACATGGAGATGTTGGGCTTTAGTGATGTGGTAAACACTTAGAGACACATTACCATACCAACATGGAGACATGAATGGGCTTTAGTGATGTGGTAAACACTTAGAGACCCATTACCTTACCAACATGGAGACATGAATGGGCTTTAGTGATGTGGTAAACACTTAGAGACCCATTACCATACCAACATGGAGACATGAATGGGCTTTAGTGATGTGGTAAACACTTAGAGACCCATTACCATACCAACATGGAGGCATGAATGGGCTTTAGTGATGTGGTAAACACTTAGAGACACATTACCATACCAACATGGAGACATGAATGGGCTTTAGTGATGTGGTAAACACTTAGAGAACCATTACCTTACCAACATGGAGACATGAATGGGCTTTAGTGATGTGGTAAACACTTAGAGAACCATTACCTTACCAACATGGAGATGTTGGGCTTTAGTGATGTGGTAAACACTTAGAGATCCATTACCATACCAACATGGAGACATGAATGGGCTTTAGTGATGTGGTAAACACTTAGAGACCCATTACCTTACCAACATGGAGACATGAATGGGCTTTAGTGATGTGGTAAACACTTAGAGAACCATTACCTTACCAACATGGAGGCATGAATGGGCTTTAGTGATGTGGTCAGTAGTTTGCTGACTCATAATGTCTGTCTCCTATTTCTTCCAGATGAAGCTGAGGGCCTCTCATTACCAAAACACACATTTATCATTACCGCATCATTTTTAGGCTCATTTCAGTACTGAGAACAAGTTCATAAAATCGTCAGTGGGTGTGCTGTGCTGGTAACTTTCATTATTGCTAGGACCACCTATTGTATAGGTGAAAGCAGTAGGGGTTAAGTAGGGCTTGTCAATAAACCTATTGTATAGGTGAAAGCAGTAGGGGTTAAGTAGGGCTTGTCAATAAACCTATTGTATAGGTGAAAGCAGTAGGGGTTAAGTAGGGCTTGTCAATAAACCTATTGTATAGGTGAAAGCAGTAGGGGTTAAGTAGGGCTTGTCAATAAACCTATTGTATAGGTGAAAGCAGTAGGGGTTAAGTCGGGCTTGTCAATAAACATGGGTGTATAAACCCCATTTAATTAACATAAAGCCACAATCTGGAGTTTGTGTTATAGCAAAGAGCAACCCCACCACTTAAAGAAGGATATCCCCTAATTTTGACATGAGCACCTGTTATAACACCTGTAGTGTTGTTAGGTATCCTACCTGTTATAACACCTGTAGTGTTGTTAGGTATCCTACCTGTTATAACACCTACCTATAGTGTTATTAGATATCCCACCTGTTATAACACCTGTAGTGTTGTTAGATATCCTACCTGTTATAATACCTATAGTGTTATTAGATATCCCAGTTGGTATAACACCTACCTATAGTGTTGTTAGATATCCTACCTGTTATAACACCTACCTATAGTGTTATTAGATATCCCAGTTGGTATAACACCTACCTATAGTGTTATTAGATATCCCAGTTGGTATAACACCTACCTATAGTGTTGTTAGATATCCTACCTGTTATAACACCTACCTATAGTGTTGTTAAATATCCTACCTGTTATAACACCTACCTATAGTGTTATTAGATATCCCAGTTGGTATAACACCTACCTATAGTGTTGTTAGATATCCCACCTGTTATAACACCTATAGTGTTGTTAGATATCCTACCTGCTATAACAGCTATAGTGTTGTTAGATATCCTACCTGTTATAACACCTACCTATAGTGTTGTTAGATATCCTACCTGTTATAATACCTATAGTGTTGTTAGATATCCTACCTGTTATAACACCTGTAGTGTTGTTAGATATCCTACCTGTTATAACACCTGTAGTGTTGTTAGGTATCCTACCTGTTATAACAACTACCTATAGTGTTATTAGATATCCCAGTTGTTATAACACCTACCTATAGTGGGGCCTGGGGGTTGAAGCTGTTTAGAAGCCTCTTGGACCTAGACTTGGCGCTCTGGTCCTGCTTGCCGTGCGGTAGCAGAGAGAACAGTCTATGATTAGGATGGCTGGATGGAGTCTTTGACATTTTTTAGGGCCTTCCTCTGACACCACCTAGTATAGAGGTCCTGGATGGCAGGAACCTTGGTCCCAGTGATTTACTGGGCCGTTCGCACTACCCTCTGTCGTGCCTTGCAGTCGGAGGCCGAGCAGTTGCCGTACCAGGCAGTGATGCTGTAGGACCTTTTGAGGATCTGAGGACCTATGCCAAATATTTTTAGTCTCCTGAGGGGGAATAGGTTTTACCGTGCCCTCTTCACAGGTGTCTTGGTGTGCTTGGACCATGTTAGTTTGTTGGTGATGTGGAAAACCAAGGAACTTGAAGCTCTCAACCTGCTCCACTGCAGCCCCATCGATGAGAATGGGGGGGTGCTCGGTCCTCTTTTTCCTGTAGTCCATAATCATCTCCTTTGTCTTGATCACGCTGTCTTGATCACGTTGAGAGAGAGGTTGTTGTCCTGGCACCACATGGACAGGTCTCTGACCTCCTCCCTATGTCGGCTCAAACTGAATTATTCCACTGTTCTATCGTTCGCAACATACTTCAGTCTGAGGGTGTGATTTTAACTGACTGGTCCGGAAGGGCCCATACAGATCTGAACGTGACTTCTGCAGTAGAGAGAGAGAAGGGCCCGTACAGATCTGAACGTGACTTCTGCAGTAGAGAGAGAAGGGCCCGTACAGATCTGAGCGTGACTTCTGCAGTAGAGAGAGAAGGGCCCGTACAGACCTGAACGTGACTTCTGCAGTAGAGAGAGAGAAGGGCCCGTACAGACCTGAACGTGACTTCTGCAGTAGAGAGAGAGAGGGCCCGTACAGACCTGAACGTGACTTATGCAGTAGAGAGACATTTGTACAGATCCTCTCTGTGTGGCAAAAGTTAGGAGACACATGACCTTGCGTTTTCCTCCCGTGGCATGACCTTCCACACGACATGTTAACCAATCAGGACAGGAACTCAGTTTAGAAAACAGAAGCCCGATGGGGAGGATCAAAGTTCAGTTCAGGGCCATCTCTTTCTACTACTAAAGCACTTCAGTAGTGGCTGGTCAAGTCACTAAGGATTGTAGGCAAACAGCAAAAATGGATTAATTAAAAGAAGATGGAATTAAAATGACGGAATAAAAGGTCAAGCAGAAGGATAGTCTGCAACGACCAAGAGCCAACAGGTAGACTGCTACCTAATAGTCTGAATGGAGTTGTTGTTGTTTGTAACTGTAGGATCGGAAAGCGTATGCACTCCCGGCCTGAATTAGAGTAGCTAGCTAACCTTAGCTATGTAGCTTAACTAGTTTCTCCCTGGTTTTTAGACAGGTACTACGTAATATTATTTGATAAGTAACCTGGTAATGGTAGCTATTAGTCGACTGTAGCCCAGGCTTTCATAGTACGGCCCCTCTCCCGCTCTTCTCCTACTTTGTCAGCTTCAGATAATAAAGTAATTTTTAAAAAATACAACTTTCCTGCTGCTTTTTGTTAGTTCGGATCCGGGTGGTAGAACTCCAGGTCCCTTTCGGATCCGGGTGATAGAACTCCAGGTCCCGTTCGGATCCGGGTGGTAGAACCCCAGGTCCCCTTCAGATCCGGGTGGTAGAACCCCAGGTCCCGTTCGGATCCGGGTGGTAGAACCCCAGGTCCCTTTAGGATCTGGGTGGTAGAACCCCAGGTCCCTTTAGGATCCGGTTGGTAGAACCCCAGGTCACTTTAGGATCTGGGTGGTAGAACCACAGGTCCCTTTTGGATCCGGGTGGTAGAACCCCAGGTCCCTTTTGGATCCGGGTGGTAGAACCCCAGGTCCCTTTTGGATCCGGGTGGTAGAACCCCAGGTCCCTTTTGGATCCGGGTGGTAGAATCCCAGGTCCCTTTTGGATCCGGGTGGTAGAACCCCAGGTCCCTTTTGGATCCGGGTGGTAGAACCCCTTGGATCCGGTGGTAGAACCTCAGGTCCCTTTGGATCCGGGTGGTAGAACCTCAGGTCCCTTTGGATCCGGGTGGTAGAACCCCAGGTCCCCTTCGGATCCGGGTAGAACCCCCAGGTCCCCTTCTCGGATCCGGTGGTAGAACCCCAGGTCCCTTTCGGAACAGGTCCAACCTTTTTGGACCCGTGAAGACCTCTCTACCTCCAACCAGGATATCTGGAAAACTTGGGATTTTTGTGAAAAGCTACCTGGGTTTTTGCAACCCTAATAGAAATAAAGTTGTATCATGTTTCTGTAGGTTTCATTCAGGTCTTTGTTTAACACAATAATATGTCTTTTGGCAGGAAAGAGACCAGATTCTCACTCCAGTAGGAAGAGATTCTCCGATAGCGGGAAGAGTCCTTCAGGGAAACCAGAACCAGAGACTCCCAAACCAGCAAGACGACACCACTGTTCCCATTGTGGAAAGACTTTATGAGATTCGGAACCTTAAAGAGCATGAGAGGACACACACACGGAGAAAAGCCTTTCCAATGTTCCCAATGTGGAAAGAGTTTTACCGTGTTATTAACACTGAAAAGGCATGAGAGAATACACACAGGAGAAAAGCCTTACCAATGTTTCCCAATGTGGAAAGAGTTTTACCTTGTTAGTTAACATGAAAAGGCATGAGAGAATACACACAGGAGAAAAACCTACCAATGTTCTCAGTGTGGCAAGAGTTTCACCCAGTTAGGAGCCTGAAAATACATAACAGAATACACTCTGGAAAGAAGTCTTACCACTGCTCCCAATGTGGGAAGAGTTTTAACCTGTTAAAGCACCTGAAATCACATGAAAGAACACATTCAGGAGAGAAGCCTTTCCACTGTTCTCAATGTGGAAAGACATTTTCTCAGTCAGAGGACCTAAATCACATGAGAGAATAGAGGCTGTGTTCTGACTTGTGTTTTTGACTGGGAATTTGTGTTTTGTTTTTATAACTTGAAGTCATATTGTTTTTATGAAACCTTACTCCATAAAAATCATTTTTTTTTTTTACATGAAACCTTATTCAAAAATATAAATCAAATTTGTTGATATGAAACCTTACTAACATACACCTTAGCCAAATATATTTAAACTCAGTTTTTCAATTCCTGACATTAAATCCTTGTAAAAATGCCCTGTCTTAGGTCAGTTAGGATCACCACTTTATATTAAGAATGTGAAATGTCAGAATAATAGTAGAAAGAATCATTTATTTCAGCTTTAATTACTTTCATCACATTCCCAGTGGGTCAGAAGTTCACATACACTCATTTAGTATTTGGTAGCATTGCCTTTAAATTGTTTAATTTGGGTCAAACATTTTGGGTAGCCTTCCACAAGCTTCCCCACAATAAGTTGGGTGAATTTTGGCCCATTCCTCCTGACAGAGCTGGTGTAACTGGAGTCAGGTTTGTAGGCCCTCCTTGCTCTCACACTCTTCTTCAGTTCTGCCCACACATTACCTATAGGATTGAGGTCAGGCTTTGTGATGGCCACTCAAATACCTTGACTTTGTTGTCCAGTTAAGTAATTTTGCCACAACTTTGGAAGTGTGCTTGGGACCATTGTCCATTTGGAAGACCCGTTTGCAACCAAGCTTTAACTTCCTGACTGATGTCATGAGATGCTGTTTCAATATGTCCATATCATTTTCCTTCCTCCTGATGCCATTTATTTAGTGAAGTGCAACAGTCCCTCCTGCAGCAAAGTACCCACACAACATGATGCTGTCACCCCCGTGCTTCACAGTTGGGATGGTGTTCTTCGGCTTGCAAGCCTCCCCGTTTTTCCTCCAAAATAATGATGGTCATTATGGCCAAACAGTTCTATTTTTGTTTCATCAGACCAGAGGACATTTCTCCAAAAAGTACGATCTTTGTCCCCATGTGCAGTTGCAAACCGTAGTCTGGCTTTTTTATGGCAGTTTTGGAGCAGTGGCTTTTCCTTGCTGAGCGGCCTTTCAGGTTATGTCAATATAGAACTCGTTTTACTGTGGATATAGATACTTTTGTACCTGGTTCCTCCAGCATTTTCACAATGTCCTTTGCTGTTTGTGGAGGTCTACAATTTTTTTTTTGAGGTCTTGGCTGATTTCTTTTGATTTTCTCATGATGTCAAGCAAAGAGGCACTGAGTTTGAAGGTAGCCTTGAAATACATCAACAGGTACACCGCCAATTGACTAAAATGATGTCAATTAGCCTATCAGAAGCTTCTAAAGCCATGACATAATTTTCTGGAATTTTCCAAGCTGTTTAAAGGCAAAGTCAACTTAGTGGATGTAAACTTCTGACCCACTGGAATTGTGATACAGTGAATTATAAGTGAAATACTCTGTCTGTAAACAAATGTTGGAAAATTTACTTGTGTCATGCACAAAGTAGATGTCCTAACTGACTTGCCAAAACTATAGTTTGTTAACAATAAATGTGTGGAGTGGTTGAAAAACTTACGACCTCAACTGCATCTAGGATTCCATGCTGGTCCATAGTCACAGTCAATAACACATCTCTAGGGTTCCATAGTCACAGTCAATAACACATCTCTAGGGTTCCATAGTCACAGTCAATAACACATATCTAGGGTTCCATAGTCACAGTCAATAACACATCTCTAGGGTTCCATAGTCACAGTCAATAACACATCTCTAGGGTTCCATAGTCACAGTCAATAACACATCTCTAGGGCTCCATGCTGGTTCTTCACCTGCACCACACCAAGAGAGCAGTAGAGGGGTACTTCACCTGCACCACACCAAGAGAGCAGTAGAGGGGTACTTCACCTGCACCACACCAAGAGAGCAGCAGAGGGGTACTTCACCTGCACCACACCAAGAGAGCAGTAGAGGGGTACTTCACCTGCACCACACCAAGAGAGCAGTAGAGGGTACTTCACCTGCACCACACCAAGACAGCAGCAGAGGGGTACTTCACCTGCACCACACCAAGAGAGCAGTAGAGGGGTACTTCACCTGCACCACACCAAGAGAGCAGCAGAGGGGTACTTCACCTGCACCACACCAAGAGAGCAGTAGAGGGGTACTTCACCTGCACCACACCAAGAGAGCAGTAGAGGGGTACTTCACCTGCACCACACCAAGACAGCAGCAGAGGGGTACTTCACCTGCACCACACCAAGAGAGCAGTAGAGGGGTACTTCACCTGCACCACACCAAGAGAGCAGTAGAGGGGTACTTCACCTGCACCACACCAAGAGAGCAGTAGAGGGTACTTCACCTGCACCACACCAAGAGAGCAGTAGAGGGGTACTTCACCTGCACCACACCAAGAGAGCAGTAGAGGGGTACTTCACCTGCACCACACCAAGAGATCAGTAGAGGGGTACTTCACCTGCACCACACCAAGAGAGCAGTAGAGGGGTACTTCAGCTGCACCACACCAAGAGAGCAGTAGAGGAGTACTTCACCTTGCACCACACCAAGAGAGCAGCAGAGGGGTACTTCACCTGCACCACACCAAGAGAGCAGTAGAGGGGTACTTCACCTGCACCACACCAAGAGAGCAGTAGAGGGGTACTTCACCTGCACCACACCAAGAGAGCAGTAGAGGGGTACTTCACCTGCACCACACCAAGAGAGCAGTAGAGGGGTACTTCACCTGCACCACACCAAGAGAGCAGTAGAGGGGTACTTCACCTGCACCACACCAAGAGAGCAGCAGAGGCTAATGAACTATCGGCAACCCAAGACGGCTACCCAATGTCCTTGCTCCGGTCCAAAACGCCACGCCCACAGACTAGTTTCTTCTCCACAATGACTCTGGATCTGAGTACCTCCACGATGACTCTGGATCTGAGTACCTCCACAATGACTCTGGATCTGAGTACCTCCACGATGACTCTGGATCTGAGTACCTCCACAGGCTGGATCTGAGTACCTCCACGATGACTGGATCTGAGTACCTCCACGATGACTCTGGGTCTGAGTACCTCCACGATGACTCTGGATCTGAGTACCTCCACGATGACTCTGGATCTGAGTACCTCCACGATGACTCTGGATCTGAGTACCTCCACGATGACTCTGGGTCTGAGTACCCTCCACGATGACTCTGGATCTTAGTACCTCCACGATGACTCTGGATCTGAGTACCTCCACGATGACTGGATCTGAGTACCTCCACGATGACTCTGGGTCTGAGTACCTCCACGATGACTCTGGGTCTGAGTACCTCCACGATGACTCTGGATCTTAGTACCTCCACGATGACTCTGGATCTGAGTACCTCCACGATGACTCTGGATCTGGAGTACCTGACCACGATGACTCTGGATCTGAGTACCTCCACGATGACTCTGGATCTGAGTACCTTCACGATGAAGGTACTCAGTACCTTCACGATGACTCTGGGTCTGAGTATGGGTGGTCCTTCTGTAGCTCAGTTGGTAGAGCATGGCGCTTGTAACGCCAGGGTAGTGGGTTCGATCCCCGGGACCACCCATACGTAGAATGTATGCACACATGACTGTAAGTCGCTTGGATAAAAGCGTCTGCTAAATGGCATATATTATTATTATATTATTATAATTATTATTATTATTATGAGTACCTCCACGATGACTCTGGATCTGAGTACCTCCACAATGACTCTGGATCTGAGTACCTCCACGGTGACTCTGGATCTGAGTACCTCCACGACTCTGGATCTGAGTACCTCCACGATGACTCTGGGTCTGAGTACCTCCACGATGACTCTGGGTCTGAGTACCTCCACGATGACTCTGGATCTGAGTACCTCCTGTAGCTCAGTTGATGACTCTGGCGTCTTGTACCTCCACGGTATGGTTCTGGGTCTGAGTACCTCCACGATGACTCTGGGTCTGAGTAAAAGCCTCCACGATGACTTTGGATCTGAGTACCTCCACGATGACTGGATCTGAATACATGCGTGGTATTACAATACTTACATAAGAGGGGTCATCATTAAGATCAGTGATTTTATTATTATGAAATTGGTGTCAACAAATGACTCTGTCTGATGATGTATTGGGTTACCGGTCTGAGTACAGTTTTTTGAAGGCAATCTAGTAACGCTCATTTTGAAACCAGCTTATCATTACCGTTCACGATGACCCTCTTGTACATGCGTGGTATTACAAACCCTCTTGTCGGGTATCGTTAAGATCCCTGATTTTCGCTATTACGAAACCCCTTGGTCGTTACCGTTATGAAACCCTCTTGATGTATTGGGTTACGAAACCCTCTTGTCGTTACCGTCTATGCAACCCTTTCTTGTCGTTACCGTTACGAAACCCTCTTGTCGCTACCACACAAACCCTCTTGTCGTTACTGTTACGAAACCCTCTTGTCGTTATCGTTACGAAACCCTCTTGTCGCTACACGTTACGAAACCCCTCTTGTCGCTATCAAGTACGAACCCTCTTTGTCGTACCGTTACGAAACCCTCTTGTCGCTACCGTTACGAAACCCTTCTGTCGCTACGCATTTAAAACCCTCTTGTCGCTACCCCTTGTCGCTACCGTTGAACCCTTCTGTCGTTAAACCCTTGTCGTTACAAGTAAACCCTCTTGTCGTTACCGTTACGAAACCCTCTTGTCGTTACCGTTACGAAACCTCTTTCGTCGTTACGAAACCCTCTTGTCGTTACCGACGAAACCCTCTTGTCGCTACCGTTACTTAAACCCTCTTGTCGTTACCGTTACGAAACCCTCTTGTCATTACCGTTATGAAACCCTTCCAGGTTGGTTTTATAGTTGGGTGGGATGGTCAAAATTGACGCTACAAAAAATATATTATGAAGGTGACATGGCCGGCGCCCCCATGGGCCTGTTAGGAGTAGTATTATTATTTAGAGGTAGCAATCTAGCTAATGTGATTTATATATTATGAAGGTGTCATGGCCAACGCCCATGGCCCTGTTAGGAGTAGTATTAATATTTAGAGATCTAGCTAATGTGATTTATATATTATGAAGGTGACATGGATCTAGCTAATGTGATTTATATATTATGAAGGTGACATGGATCTAGCTAATGTGATTTATATATTATGAAGGTGACATGGATCTAGCTAATGTGATTTATATATTATGAAGGTGACATGGATCTAGCTAATGTGATTTATATATTATGAAGGTGACATGGATCTAGCTAATGTGATGTATATATTATGAAGGTGACATGGATCTAGCTAATGTGATGTATATATTATGAAGGTGACATGGCCGGCGCCCCATGGGCCTGTGAGGAGTAGTTTTATTATTTAGAGATCTAGCTAATGTGATTTATATATTATGAAGGTGACATGGCCAACGGCCCATGGGCCTGTGAGGAGTAGTATTATTATTTAGAGATCTAGCTAATGTGATTTGAGTTTCCACTTCCTCAGGTGTTGAAACCCAAATGAATAAGGATATTGGGTGCACATAAAGATGTATGTACCGTGAATAACAGTTTAAATAAGCTAAATATTGACTAATTATTTACCATTTACAACGATCGCAACAACAAGGTCAAAGGTTGAATGTCTCTTGCTCAGTTGCAGCGAATCGATGGCGATATTAAACGCAATTGCTGACCAGAATGTGGTATAATTTAAGCTGTTTGAAAGGGGACCATATAAACTTCGTCCAATTCCTTTAACGTTAACTAATAAATTAATGTAAAAGAAATTCCTCCATTTTTTTCAGAAAACCAAAACAAAGGATGTTCAATCTGTGTCCATAACCTGTGAACAAATCAAATTTGTGTCTCGGTTCCGTATAGACCTGGTTGGATCCAGATCCGATCCGTGTGGGAAGCAGCAGCTACTTTATTAACCAGCGCTGATAAATTGTTAATAAAGTGATGCATGTCACATTGCCTGTCCCGGTAAACACCCCTGTCTTTACAAGACTGTAAAAACACAAAACTCAAGGCAATTCAATTTGGCTGTAAATGGAAGAACAGGCTCCATTATCATCTCATCTCCATAACAGATGTAAATAGAAGAACAGGCTCTGTATTGCTACATTATCATCTCCATAACAGCTGTAAATAGAAGAACAGGCTCTGTATTGCTACATTATCATCTCCATAACAGCTGTAAATCTGTATTGCTACATTATCATCTCCATAACAGCTGTAAATAGAAGAACAGGCTCTGTATTGCTACATTATCATCTCCATAACAGCTGTAAATAGAAGAACAGGCTCTCTATTGCTTCATTATCATCTCATCTCCATATAGAAGAACAGGCTCTGTATTGCTACATTATCATCTCATCTCCATATAGAAGAACAAGCTCTGTATTGCTACATTATCATCTCCATAACAGCTGTAAATAGAAGAACAGGCTCTGTATTGCTACATTATCATCTCATCTCCATATAGAAGAACAGGCTCTGTATTACTACATTATCATCTCATCTCCCCCTGTATGGGCATTCTACTGTAGAAGCATGACATGTAGTGACGAATCCCCTGTATGGGCATTCTACTGTAGAAGCATGGGGCGGCAGGGTAGCCTAGTGGTTAGAGCGTTGGACCAGTAACCGGAAGGTTGCAAGTTCAAACCCCCAAGCTGACCAGGTACAAATCTGTCGTTCTGCCCCTGAACAGGCAGTTAACCCACTGTTCCTAGGCCGTCATTGAAAATGAGAATTTGTTCTTAACTGAATTGCCTAGTTAAATAAAGGTTTAAAAAAAAAAAAAAAAGACATGAGTGAGGAATCATGTTCTAGTAGAAGGATGATCCCCCTGTATGGACATTCTACTGTAGAAGGATGACACGTAGTGAGGAATCCCCCTGTATGGACATTCTACTGTAGAAGGATGACACTTAGTGAGGAATCCCCTGTATGGACATTCTAGTGAAGTTCTACATTGAATGTGTTGTTATTTAATGTCGGAACACCGTGAGATTCTGATTTTCTGTCAGTCCTGGATACCATTGTTATGGTGTCTGTGTGCAGTAGGAAGGAACTTAAGAGGTTGTTTTGTGAGCCAATGATAACTAGTGTTAGTGAAATGACTGGATGTGTTTTTCCCTCTTTCTTTTATTTAACTCTTATTTTATTTAGCCGTTATTTTATTTAACCCTTATTTTATTTAACCCTTATTTTATTTAGCCCTTATTTTATTTAACCCTTATTTTATTTAACCCTTATTTTACCAGGTAAGTTGACTGAGAACACATTCTCATTGAAACCAACGAAATGGGGAATAGTTTCAGGGGAGAGGATGGGGGATGAATGAGCCAATTGTAGACTGGGGATGATTAGGTGACCATGATGGTATGAGGGCCAGATTGGGAATACAGGTACCTTAGCATATGCTACTGTACCTGTAGACTTCCAGTCATTGCGTTAATGCTAGTTACCAGAATTCCTCTAAAGCCACACTGTAAAATGGATCTGATTTGGATTAAAAATGTGGAATAAATATGTGGAATCATGTGGAAGTTTCATTCATGTCTCTATGATTAAATAAACACTTTGTTTGTTTATGGCAGGAGAAAGACCAGACTCTGAGGAACCAGAGGAAGAAACGGCCAAACCAGCAAGACCATACCACTGCTCCCAGTGTGCGAAGAGTTTTACCCAGTTAGGGAACATGAAAAGACACGAGAGGACACACACAGGTGATAAACCTTACCACTGCTCCCAGTGTGCAAAGAGTTTTACCCGGATAGGGTCCCTGAAAATGCATGAGAGAATACATACAGGAGACAAGCCTTACCCCTGTTCCTTGTGTGTAAAGAGATTTTCCTCATCAGGATGCCTGAAAATACATGAGAAGACGCACACAGGCGATAAACCTTTCCAATGCTCCCAGTGTGGAAAGAACTTTTCCTTGTCAGCGAGCCTGAAAAGACACGAGAGGACACACACAGGAAATACACCTCATCACTGCTCCCAGTGTGGAAAGAGTTTTACCCGGATAGGGTCACTGAAAATGCACGAGAGAATACATACAGGAGAAAAGCCATACCACTGCTCCCAGTGTGGAAAGAGTTTTAACCAGTCAAGGGACCTGAAAGATCACGAGAGAATACATACAGGAAAAAAGCCACACCACTGCTCCCAGTGTGGAAAGAGTTTTAACCAGTCAAGGGACCTGAAAGAACATGAGAGAATACATACAGGGGAAAAGCCATACCACTGCTCCCAGTGTGCAAAGCGTTTTACACAGTTAGGTCACCTGAAACGTCATCAAAGAACACACACCGGAGAGAAGCCTTACCACTGCTCTCAGTGTGGAAAGAGTTTTGCCCAGTTAAGTCACCTGAAAGAACATAAGAGATTGCACACAGGGGAGAAGCCTTACCACTGCTCCCAGTGTAGAAAGACATTTTCCTCGCTAGCTTCTAACCTGAAAAGACATGAGGACACACACAGGAGATAAGCCTTCCAATGCTCCCAGGACCTGTAAATTGATATTTCACATCACATCATCAGAGAACTTACAGTGCTCCCATTGTCTTATATATATTTTTTTTACAAAGAATGTGTTTTTTGATTATGCCATATGAAATCGAACTGTACAAAAATAGATTTGTATGTTTTTATTAGAAAACATGAATTGAGAATATGGAGTATTTCAGTTTAAATATACAGTACGCCCGTGTTAATGTAGACTGCTCTGTGATTAAATTATAATTTTTAAACTCTGGCTATGTGTGTGTTTGTGTGTTTATCGGAGTGTGTCATTCCTCCAGCACTACAGATAATCTATTTGGATGTGATGCATTTTGCTCCATTGTTTCCCTCAAGGAGCCACCATTGGAAGACACAAGAAGTTACTTCTTAACGTTGTGGAGGGCCTCCGTACCTTGGCGGGAACCCTTCAATGCATTGCTGGAACAAGCCACAACGGTAACCTTCCAGACTCCTAGTAACCCCACTACCAGAGGTGTTTCTCCCCATACCCATTTCAGTTGGTGGCCCACTCTGATGATTTATATCTGACAGAGTGGCTGTAAAATAAATTATATGGTCACATTTTTACAGATGAAGCTTGATTTGGAATGTCTGAGTAGTTCTATATGATGTCATAATATACCCCTCTGATAGTGATACATTTGCTCCATTGTTTCCATGTCAGTTGGTTTCCCACTCTGATGATTTATATCTGACAGAGGGGCTGTAAATGAATAGTATGATGACATCATACAGATCTTGGTGGAGTTCCTGACCGACTTGACGTGCAGATGTTGCATTGCATCAACCAATGGTTGCGTGTTACGTCTTTAACTGTGCAGTAGGGCATCGGAATGCAATATCATACGATGTGGTTAGCTGATCTGTTAAATACCTATTCAGACGTTGTAAGATGAGATCTGGCATGCGTCTGCAACCTAACCAGGGAGGTACACAGAGTGGCTTTAACTTCACTAGGGTAGGGGCAGCATTCGGAATTTTGGATGAAAAGCCCAAATTAAACTGCCTAAATCTTCCACTCTAACGTTTCCAAAACTGTAAGTATAACAGAACTGATACGGTGAAAACCTGAGGAGAATCCAAGCCAAGTATTTATATATTTTTATAATGACTTTCTATGGGAATATCAAATGGAATACCTCCCAGATTGCAGTTCCTGGGGCTTCCAGTAGATGCCAACAGTCATATTATTAGAAAGAGTGTCAGGCTTGTTTTGGGAAAAATGAGCTAGAATTTGTAGTTTTTCTAGGTGGCTCCCGTGAAGCACGGGCGTGGCAGCATCATGTTGTGGGGGTGCTTTGCTGCAGGAGAGACTGGTGCACTTCACAAAATAGATGGCATCATGAGGGAGGAAAATTATGTGGATATATTGAAGCAACATCTCAAGACATAAGTCAGGAAGTTAAAAGCTTAGTTGCAAATGGGTCTTCCAAACGGACAATGACCCCAAGCATATTTCCACTCTAAAGTATCCAAAACTGTTAAAATCATGTCTTTGAGTATAACAGAACTGATATGGCAGGTGAAAACCTGAGGAGAATCCA
The DNA here is from genome assembly GCF_021184085.1 of Oncorhynchus gorbuscha. NCBI lineage: Eukaryota > Metazoa > Chordata > Actinopteri > Salmoniformes > Salmonidae > Oncorhynchus > Oncorhynchus gorbuscha. Next base: position 21,596 of record NW_025748215.1, on the reverse strand, counting down.
GCCAGGAAGTACTATTATTTTGAAAGGCTGTTTTTCCATTGGAAGCCTATCCACCATACAAAGACTTAGGACCCAGTTCACAAGCTCTATGGGTTCTTCTACATGTGACCAGTCTTTATGCATGGTTTCAGGCTTTTACTCTGAAAAATGAGGGATATTGTCCTCTGATTGAAAGTGCTCTGTGGAAATGTCCATTCATCAGCCATGCGCCTGATCGTGAACGCTCCTTTCCTATTGACAAAGCTTTTGTCCGGTTGAAATATTATTGGAGGTATTTGGACATAAAGATGAACATTTATTGTCTAACATGGAGACCTGGGAGTGCCACCAGATGAAGATCATCAAAGGTAAGTGATTAATTTTAGTCGCTATTTCTGACTTTTTGTGACACTCTCCTTGGTTGGAAAATGGCTGTATGGTTCTCTGTGGCTATGAGCTGACCTAACATAATCGCAAAGTGTGCTTTTGCCGTAAAGCATTTTTCAAATCTGACACAGCATTACATTAACACATTATATTAATGAGAAGTTTATCTGTATTCGTATCTTTAACACTTGTATCTTTTATCCATGTTTATGATGAGTATTTCTGTTAATTGATGTGGCTCTCTGCACTTTCACCGGATGTTTGTTTGAGACAATGCATTTCTGAACATGACAAATATTTCAAATGAGGATTTTGGACATAAAGATGAACTTTATCGAACAAAACACACATTTATTGTGTAACATGAAGTCCTGTGAGTGCCATCTGATGAAGATCACCAAAGGTTAGTGATTAATTTAATCGCTATTTCTGACTTTTATGAGCCCTCTCCATGGCTGGAAAATGGCTGTATGGTTATCTGTGACTAGGCGCTGACCTAACATAATCGGTTGGTGTGCTTTCGCCGTAAAGCCTATTTGAAACAGGACAATACGGCTGGATTTACAAGAAGTGGATCTTTAAAATGGTGTATAATACTTGTATGTTTGAGGAATTTTAATTATGGGATTTCTGTTGTTTTGAATTTGGCGCCCTGCAATTCACTGGTTGTTGTCGAGGTGGGACGCTAGTAGTCTGGTCACATCTAACAGAGTGACTTTACTAGTCTGGTCACATCTAACAGAGTGACTTTACTAGTCTGGTCACATCTAACAGAGTGACTTTACTAGTCTGGTCACATTTAACAGAGTGACTTTACTAGTCTGGTCACATCTAACAGAGTGACTTTAATAGTCTGGTCACATCTAACAGAGTGACTTTACTTGTCTGGTCACATCTAACAGAGTGGCTTTACTAGTCTGGTCACATCTCACAGAGTGGCTTTACTAGTCTGGTCACATCTAACAGAGTGACTTTACTAGTCTGGTCACATCTAACAGAGTGACTTTACTAGTCTGGTCACATCTAACAGAGTGACTTTACGAGTCTGGTCACATCTAACAGAGTGACTTTACTAGTCTGGTCACATCTAACAGAGTGACTTTACTAGTCTGGTCACATTTAACAGAGTGACTTTACTAGTCTGGTCACATCTAACAGAGTGACTTTACTAGTCTGGTCACATCTAACAGAGTGACTTTACTAGTCTGGTCACATTTAACAGAGTGACTTTACTAGTCTGGTCACATCTAACAGAGTGGCTTTACTAGTCTGGTCACATTTAACAGAGTGACTTTACTAGTCTGGTCACATCTAACAGAGTGGCTTTACTAGTCTGGTCACATCTAACAGAGTGACTTTACTAGTCTGGTCACATCTAACAGAGTGACTTTACTAGTCTGGTCACATCTAACAGAGTGACTTTACTAGTCTGGTCACATCTAACATAGTGGCTTTACTAGTCTGGTCACATCTAACAGAGTGACTTTAATAGTCTGGTCACATCTAACAGAGTGACTTTACTAGTCTGGTCACATCTAACAGAGTGGCTTTACTAGTCTGGTCACATCTAACAGAGTGACTTTACTAGTCTGGTCACATCTAACAGAGTGACTTTACTAGTCTGGTCACATCTAACAGAGTGACTTTACTTGTCTGGTCACATCTAACAGAGTGGCTTTACTAGTCTGGTCACATCTAACAGAGTGACTGAATGGAGATCACCATTAAACCATATGGTGCAGAATGGAGATCACTGTTAAACCATATGGTGCAGAATGGAGATCACCAGTAAACCATATGGTGCAGAATGGAGATCTCCTCCTCTTCTTTCCCTATAACAGCCTCCTCTTTCATTCTGAAAGCTTCTACCTCCTCCTCTTCCACTATGACAGCCTCTATCCCTCCAAACGGAGATTTCTCTTCTTTCACTGTAACACCCTCTTCTTCTTCTTCTTTCACGACAATGTTCAGCCCCAGAGCTTCTTTCTCCATCCAGTAGATCTCCTCTTCTTTACCAAGGGTTGGAGAAGTTTAGTGAGCTCATGGTCAGGGATGTTAGTTAGCATTAGCGACTAGCCTAGTGCTAGGCTCAGTATCAATCTTAACAAGTTTGCAAATTTGGTTAAAGTTTACAGTAGATATACGTAAACAGAATTGTGTTTGAAACACTGCGATTCGCGAATGTAAATAAAACATGGTGTAAAGCGCATCAAATGCTTCGGTTTTAAGTTAGCTAGCAAGCTAAAAAAAAAACTGGTTGAAAGAGTAGCCGTGTTGTTGTTCCTGAAGAAGTGTCCCGTCCAGTCCATTATACGTCACGCATGAAGCGTCACCAGAAAAACCTGCTGACTGACTGGAGTGGGTAACGCAGTTTGGAAAAATATTTACAACATTGTTTACATTAGTAAAAAAAAAGGTCATTTTTCAAACACAAGATATGTTTTCTCTTACGTCTTGCAAATAATACCTTCATATACACAGACGTAGAACCCTCAAGGAAAATTCCCATTGGATTCCCATTTTTTTTAACAGGTAGTTTTCATATTCTAATTTCGTATTTTATATTTTATTGTACCTATGGGCTGCCACTAGAAAGAAGAAGAAATGCATACAAGAACAGTATGGGCTCTCGAGTGGCACAGCGGTGGTACGCCACTGCATCTCAGCGCCAGAGGCCTCAATACAGACAACCCTGGTTCGAATCCAGGCTGTATCGCAAACTCTTGCATGTCAGTTGGCACAGGTACAGCCAGGTACAGCCAGATACAGCTAGGTACAGTCAGGTACAGCTAGGTACAGCTAGGTACAGCCAATTACAGCCAGGTACAGCTAGGTACAGCTAGGTACAGCCAGGTACAGTCAGTTACAGCCAGGTACAGCCAGGTACAGCCAGGTACAGCTAGGTACAGCCAGGTACAGCTAGGTACAGACAGGTACAGCCAGGTACAGCCAGGCACAGCTAGGTACAGCCAGGTACAGCTAGGTACAGCCAAGACCCCTTTTTGATTGGCAATTGCAAGAATAATATAATAATAATAATAATAATAATAATAAGACATCCAACAGTTTCCTGGAGAGGCGCCCTGGGCATGGACAACATACAGTGGGCAAAAAAGTATTTAGTCAGCCACCAATTGTGCAAGTTCTCCCACATAAAAAGATGAGAGAGGCCTGTAATTTTCATCATAGGTACACTTCAACTATGACAGATAAAATGAGAAAAAAAATCCAGAAAATCACATTGTAGGATTTTTAATGAATTTATTTGCAAATTATGGTGGAAAATACGTATCTGGTCACCTAGTTCTGGGACACTGTAAAGTCCATGGAGAATTAAGAGCACCTCCTCCCAGCTACCCACTACTCTGAGGCTAGGAAACACTGTCACCACTGATAAATCCACTATAATTGAGAATTTCAATAAGCATTTACGGCTGGCCATGCTTTCCACTTGGCTACCCCTACCCCGGTCAACTGCCCGGCACCCTCCACAGCAACCCGCCAAAGCCCCCACCATTTCTCCTTTACCCAAATCCAGATAGCTGATGTTCTGAAAGAGCTGCAAAATCTGGACCCCTACAAATCAGCCGGGCTAGACAATCAAGGGCAAAGGGGCATCTTTCTCTACACAGGTAGAATCCTATCTGTCCATGTTGCCTTTTGCAAAGTGGGCACTGCTTCATGTGGCAACATCAACACTCACCTAAATAGCCCATATGCCACTGGGTGAGAGAAGATTTCATTGTTTTTGGGCAGCATTATGTGAGGTGTTATTATGTGTTGTTAGCGATGAGCCTTGGTCAATTTAGCTTGAATATGCCACCTAATCCTGTCTAATGGGCAGGTCAGCCCTGGAGTAAAGTATTGGCTGTGAGAAGTAAGAGAAAACAACATCTGGTTGTTTTTTAAATGACTACTTATGGTATTGCTTGCCAGAATAAACATTGTAATTAATACGTTTCCAATCTGCGTTACCCACTCCAGTCAGCAGGAGGCTGATGTGAGTCTTTCACGTGATGCTTCTTGCGTGACGTATAATCTAGTGGACGGAACTGGAAGCGTCTTCAACAGCGACAAAGGGCTTTCTGATTCACCCACCGCGGTGGTTTGCTAGCGAACCTAAAACATTGATGTGTATATTACTCTTGGTGTTTAGAACATAATTCTGTTTACGTGTTTACGTTTCTACTAGATCATTTAAACGTGATTTGATACGGCACGAGGCTAATCGCTCGGAACATGAGCTCACTAAGCTCGACGGAGAAAGAAGCTCTGGTGAAAGGAGAGGAAGAAGCTTTCAGGATGAAAAGAGAGGAAGAGGAGGCTATCACATTGAAAGAAGAGGATGATATTACAGTTAAAGAGGAAGATGGGAAAGAGGTTGTCAAAGTGGAAGGGGAGGAGGTAGAAGCTTTCAGAATCAAAAAGGAGGAAGATGCCATAACATTGAAAGAAGAGAATGTAGTGAAAGAGGAGGAAGAACCTTTTAGAGTAAAAGAGGAAGAGGAGGATATCTCAATAAAAAAGGAGGAAGACGTTTTGGGAGTGAAAGCGGAGGAGGCTGAAGATCAGACTACCACCAGTGAGTACTGTCTTAAAAACAGAGGCACAAACTACCCAGTTGTTGAACTAATGTGTGGTTTTAAAGGGCCATTCTGCTGAAGATCTCCTCTTGAATATGTTGTTCAATACTGTAGGAATTGTTGAAGGGGCGATCTGCCTTTGGTACATATGTTATGGGATTTCGATGTATTTTATTCTCATTCTCCATGTGGTCTATATTAAAGTTCCCCTCATCTAATATAACAGGCTCTTAAAAAATTTACATTTTTAAAATTCAATGTTGGTGCATCATTTCTACTTAAAATATCATAAGATCATAAGTTCACCATCTGTTTGATGTTCTCGTTCACACAGGAGAGAGACATGACTATCCTGGATCCTCTGGGGAGCCTCAACAACATCCTGATGTTGACGAGGCAGAGAAGAGTCTCTCCAGATCAGAACACCAGATGGTACAGCTTGATCTATCTGGGTCTGGGCTGGGTTTCTGTAAAGCACTATATGTCAACAGTGACATCAGCATCCATAATGATATGTGTCTGTGTCCCCTCTTTATGGTTACCAGGACAAAGCTAGCCCTTCCTCCCTCCCAGAGTCCTCGTGTCACGCCTCTCCCGGTAGCACCTTACTGCTGGGTATGAAGAGGTTGTCTGTGCTGCTGGTGGACTGCAGGAAAACAACGGAGCTGAGTGGAACTGTGAGAGGAGGAGAAGAGAAGAAAGGATCAGATTTGACACATCAAAGTAAGTGCTGTAGTTTAGTTTGAACAAATACAATAGATCTGCCCACTGGTATCTGTTCCCAGTAGGGCTGTCCCTGACTAATACAAATACAGCTTTGCAGACTCTTGGCATTCTCTCAACCAGCTTCACCTGGAATTATTTTCCAACAGTCTTCAAACCAAACTTTATTTGCCACATGCGCCGAATACAACAAGTGTAGACTTTACCGTGAAATGCTTACTTACAAGACCTTAACCAACAGTGCAGTTAAATGTAAATTGTCTGGTGGGTATTTGTATGAATTGTTTAGCAGTCTAATGGCTTTGGGGTAGAAGCTATTGAGGAGCCTTTTGGTCCTAGACTTGGCGCTCCAGTACCGCTTGCCGTGGGGTAGCAAAGAAAACAGTCTATAACTTGGGTGACTGGAGTCTCAGTCGATTTTAGGAGGAGTTCCCACATATGCTGGGCACTTGTTGGCTGCTTTTCCTTCACTCTGCCATCCAACTCATCCAAAACCATCTCAATTGTCAGGACACCGTTAAACGGGTGTCCTGACTCTCTGCGGTCATTAAAGATCCCATGGCACTTATCGTAAGAGTAGGGGTGTTAACCCCGGTGTCCTGGCTAAATTCCCAATCTGGCCATCAAACCATCACGGTCACCTAATAATCCCCAGTTTATAATTGACTCATTTATCCCCCTCCTCTCCCCTGTAACTATTCCCCAGGTCGTTGCTGCAAATGAGAATGTGTTCTCAGTCAACTTACCTGGTAAAATAACGGATACATTAAAAAACGTAAAAATTAAATTGGGTTGAGGCCGGTTGATTTGTGGAAGCCCGGTCATCTGATGCAGCTCTCTCCAAAAATCTCACATTTGGACTCATCAGACCCAAGGACAGATATCCACCGGTCTAATGTCCAATGCTCGTGTTTCTTGGCCCAAGCAAGTCTCTTCTTCTTATTGCTGTCCTTTAGTAGTGGTTTCTGTGCAGCAATTCGACCATGAAGGCCTGATTCACGCAGTCTCCTCTGAACAGTCTCCTCTGAACAGTCTCCTCTGAACAGTCTCCTCTAAACAGTCTCCTCTAAACAGTCTCCTCTAAACAGTCTCCTCTAAACAGTCTCCTCTAAACAGTCTCCTCTAAACAGTCTCCTCTAAACAGTCTCCTCTAAACAGTCTCCTCTAAACAGTCTCCTCTAAACAGTCTCCTCTAAACAGTCTCTTCTAAACAGTCTCTTCTAAACAGTCTCTTCTAAACAGTCTCTTCTAAACAGTCTCTTCTAAACAGTCTCTTCTAAACAGTCTCTTCTAAACAGTCTCTTCTAAACAGTCTCTTCTAAACAGTCTCTTCTAAACAGTCTCTTCTAAACAGTCTCTTCTAAACAGTCTCTTCTAAACAGTCTCTTCTAAACAGTCTCTTCTAAACAGTCTCTTCTAAACAGTCTCCTCTGAACAGTTGATGTTGAGATGTGCCTGTTACTGGAACTCTATGAAGCATTTATTTGGGCTGCAATCTGAGGTGCCGTTAACTCGTCCTCTGCAGCAGGGATAACTGGGTCTTCCTTTCCTGTGGCGGTCCTCATGAAACAGTTTCATCACATCTTCTCTAAACCAACTCTACCTTGTCACAACACAACTGATTGGCTCAAATGCATTAAAAAGGAAAGAAATTAACACAAATTAACTTTTAACAAGGCACACCTGTTAATTGAAATGCATTCCAGGTGACTACCTCGTGAAGCTGGTTGAGAGAATGCTAAGAGTGTACAGAGCTGTCATCAAGGCAAACGGTGGATAATTTGAAGAATCTCAAATATAAAATACATTTAGATTTGTTTAACACTTTTTTTTATTACTACATAATTCCGTTTGTGTTATTTCATAGTGGATGTCTTCACACCTGTTTGATGATTGAAATGCATTCCAGGGGAAATGACGGATAGGGCTGCCGTGTTTTTAGCTCTTAGGAAACTTTACACTATATTTATTTTTTGGGGATGTGTTATTTTTTTAAACATTATTAGCCCATAATTATTGTTGTGTTACATACAGCCGGGATGAGCTTTTGGATATCAGAGTCACTGGTAACTCACCAGCATTACGACCAGGAATTCAACTTTCCTGAATCTGATCCTTTGTTCGTAGCCCCCAATTTAACTGATTCCAGAGGCTGATCCAGAAAAATGCAGGTGGAAGAGAGGTACTCTGAGTGGCTTCTAGTCTGACTCAGGAGGCACCCACACCACCCACCTCTTCTGACTATATTACTTGTGGAAGAGAGGTACTCTGAGTGGGCTTCTAGTCTGACTCAGGCGGCACCCAACCCACCTCTTCTCACTATATTACTTGTGGAAGAGAGGTACTCTGAGGGGCTTCTAGTCTGACTCAGGAGGCACCCACACCACCCACCTCTTCTGACTATATTACTTGTGGAAGAGAGGTACTCTGAGTGGGCTTCTAGTCTGACTCAGGAGGCACCCACACCACCCACCTCTTCTGACTATATTACTTGTGGAAGAGAGGTACTCTGAGGGGGCTTCTAGTCTGACTCAGGAGGCGTGCACACCACCCACCTCTTCTGACTATATTACTTGTGGAAGAGAGGTACTCTGAGGGGGCTTCTAGTCTGACTCAGGAGGCACCCACACCACCCACCTCTTCTGACTATATTACTTGTGGAAGAGAGGTACTCTGAGGGGGCTTCTAGTCTGACTCAGGAGGCACCCACACCACCCACCACTTCTGACTATATTACTTGTGGAAGAGAGGTACTCTGAGGGGGCTTCTAGTCTGACTCAGGAGGCACCCACATCACCCACCTCTTCTGACTATATTACTTGTGGAAGAGAGGTACTCTGAGTGGCTTCTAGTCTGACTCAGGAGGCACCCACACCACCCACCTCTTCTGACTATATTACTTGTGGAAGAGAGGTACTCTGAGTGGCTTCTAGTCTGACTCAGGAGGCGTGCACACCACCCACCTCTTCTGACTATATTACTTGTGGAAGAGAGGTACTCTGAGGGGGCTTCTAGTCTGACTCAGGAGGCACCCACACCACCCACCACTTCTGACTATATTACTTGTGGAAGAGAGGTACTCTGAGGGGGCTTCTAGTCTGACTCAGGAGGCACCCACACCACCCACCTCTTCTGACTATATTACTTGTGGAAGAGAGGTACTCTGAGGGGGCTTCTAGTCTGACTCAGGAGGCACCCACACCACCCACCTCTTCTGACTATATTACTTGTGGAAGAGAGGTACTCTGAGGGGGCTTCTAGTCTGACTCAGGAGGCATGCACACCACCCACCTCTTCTGAGTATATTACTTGTGGGAGAGAGGTACTCCGAGTGGGCTTCTAGTCTGACTCAGGAGGCACCCACACCACCCACCTCTTCTGAGTATATTACTTGTGGAAGAGAGGTACTCGGACGGAGTGGGCTTCTACTCTGACTCAGGAGGCATGCACACCACCCACCTCTTCTGAGTATATTGCTTGCAGATGTTCAGTCTCTGGATAGTAAAGTTGACGATCTCATGGTGAGGATTCCCTTCCAGAGAGACATTGGGGATTGTAGCATACTCCTTTTCAAGGAAACATGGCATAGTGTAGTTATTCCCTCTGTAAGGCAATCAAACAGGCAAAACGTCAGTATAGGGACAAAGTGGAGTCACAATTCAACGGCTCAGACACGAGACGTATCTGGCAGGGTCTACAGACAATCACGGACTACAAAGGGAAAACCAGCCACGTCGCGGATACCGGCGTCTTGCTTCCCAGACAAGCTAAACACCTTCTTCACCCGCTATCAGGATAACACAGTGCCACCGACGCGGCCCGCTACCAAGGACTGTGGAGATCTCCTTCTCCGTGGCTGACATGAGTAAGACATTTAAGCGTCTTAACCTTTGCAAAGCTGTCGGCTCAGACGGCATCCCAAGCCACATCCTCAGAGCATGTGCAGACCAGCTGGCCGGTGTGTTTACGGACATATTACATTTACATTACATTTAAGTCATTTAGCAGACCAACTGGCTGAACATATTCAACATATGCTTCACGATGTCCACCATTGTTCCCATACCCAAGAAATCAAAGGCAACTAATTGTCCTGTAGCACTCACTTCTGTCGTCACGAAGAGCTTTGAGAGACTAGTTGAGGATCATATCACCTGACATCCTAGACCCATTTCAATTTGCTTACCGCACCAATAGATCCACAGACGATGCAATCACCATCACACTGCACACTGCCCTGGCCCATCTGGACAAGAGGAATACCTATGTAAGAATACTGTTCATTGACTGTAGCTCAGCATTCAACACCATAGTACCCTTCAAGCTCATCATTAAGCCTGGGTCTGAACCCCGCCTTGTGCAACTGGGTCCTGGACTTCCTGACGGGCCGCCCCCAGGTGGTGAAGGTAGGAGACAACACCTCCACTTCGCTGATCCTCATCACTGTGGCCCCATAAGGATGCGTGCTCAGTCCCCTCCTGTACTCCCTGTTCACCCATGAACTCAATCATCAAGTTTGCAGACGACACAACAGTAGTGGGCCTGATTACCAACAATGACGAGGCAGCCTACAGGGAGAAGGTGAGGGCCCTGGGAGTGTGGTGCCAGGAAATTAACCTCACACCCAACGTCAACAAAACAGCTGATTGTGGACTTCAGAAAACAGCAGAGGGAGCACGCCCCCATCCATATCGATGGGACCGCAGTGGAGAAGGTGGAAAGCTTTAAGTTCCTCAGCCTACACATCACTGACAATCTGAAATGGTCCACCCACACAGACAGTGTGGTGAAGAAGGCACAACAGCATCCCGCAACCGCAAGGCTCTCCAGAGGGTGGTGTGGTCTGCCCAACACATCACCGGGGGCAAACTACCTGCCCTCCAGGACACCTACAGCACCCGATGTCGTAGGAAGGCCAAAAAAGATCATCAAGGACAACAACCGCCCGAGCCACTTACCTGTTCACCCCACTATCATCCAGAAGGCGAGGTCAGAACAGGTGCATCAAAGCTGGGACCGAGAGACTGAAAAACAGCTTCTATCTCAAGGCCTTCAGACTGTTAAACAGCTTCTATCTCAAGGCCATCAGACTGAAAAACAGCTTCTATCTCAAGGCCATCAGAATGTTAAACAGCTTCTATCTCAAGGCCATCAGACTGTTAAACAGCTTCTATCTCAAGGCCATCAGACTGTTAAACAGCTTCTATCTCAAGGCCTTCAGACTGTTAAACAGCTTCTATCTCAAGGCCATCAGACTGTTAAACAGCTTCTATCTCAAGGCCATCAGACTGTTAAACAGCTTCTATCTCAAGGCCATCAGACTGAAAAACAGCTTCTATCTCAAGGCCATCAGAATGTTAAACTGCTTCTATCTCAAGGCCATCAGACTGTTAAACAGCTTCTATCTCAAGGCCATCAGACTGTTAAACAGCTTCTATCTCAAGGCCATCAGAATGTTAAACAGCCATCACATTAGAGGCTGCTGCCCTATAGGCATAAATACATAGACTATTAATATCTATCATAGACTAGGAATCACTGGCCACTTTAAGGAATGAAACACTGTCACTTTAATAATGTTTACATATCTGGCATTACTCATCTCATATGTATATACTGTATTCTATAATATTCTACTGTATCTTAGTCTATGCATTACTCATCTCATATGTATATACTGTATTCTATAATATTCTACTGCATCTTAGTCTATGCATTACTCATCTCATATGTACATACTGTATTCTATAATATTCTACTGCATCTTAGTCTATGCATTACTCATCTCATATGTACATACTGTATTCTATACTATTCTACTGTATCTTAGTCTATGCATTACTCATCTCATATGTATATACTGTATTCTATACTATTCTACTGTATCTTAGTCTATGCATTACTCATCTCATATGTACATACTGTATTCTATACTATTCTACTGTATCTTAGTCTATGCATTACTCATCTCATATGTATATACTGTATTCTATACTATTCTACTGTATCTTAGTCTATGCATTACTCATCTCATATGTATATACTGTATTCTATACTATTCTACTGTATCTTAGTCTATGCATTACTCATCTCATATGTATATACTGTATTCTATACTATTCTACTGTATCTTAGTCTATGCATTACTCATCTCATATGTATATACTGTATTCTATACTATTCTACTGTATCTTAGTCTATGCATTACTCATCTCATATGTATATACTGTATTCTATACTATTCTACTGTATCTTAGTCTATGCATTACTCATCTCATATGTACATACTGTATTCTATACTATTCTACTGTATCTTAGTCTATGCATTACTCATCTCATATGTATATACTGTATTCTATACTATTCTACTGTATCTTAGTCTATGCATTACTCATCTCATATGTATATACTGTATTCTATACTATTCTACTGTATCTTAGTCTATGCATTACTCATCTCATATGTACATACTGTATTCTATACTATTCTACTGTATCTTAGTCTATGCATTACTCATCTCATATGTATATACTGTATTCTATACTATTCCACTGTATCTTAGTCTATGCATTACTCATCTCATATGTACATACTGTATTCTATACTATTCTACTGTATCTTAGTCTATGCATTACTCATCTCATGTGTATATACTGTATTCTATACTATTCTACTGTATCTTAGTCTATGCATTACTCATCTCATATGTATATACTGTATTCTATACTATTCTACTGTATCTTAGTCTATGCATTACTCATCTCATATGTATATACTGTATTCTATACTATTCTACTGTATCTTAGTCTATGCATTACTCATCTCATATGTACATACTGTATTCTACTATTCTACTGTATCTTAGTCTATGCATTACTCATCTCATATGTATATACTGTATTCTATACTATTCTACAGTATCTTAGTCTATGCATTACTCATCTCATGTGTATATACTGTATTCTATACTATTCTACTGTATCTTAGTCTATGCATTACTCATCTCATGTGTATATACTGTATTCTATACTATTCTACTGTATCTTAGTCTATGCATTACTCATCTCATATGTATATACTGTATTCTATACTATTCTACTGTATCTTAGTCTATGCATTACTCATCTCATATGTATATACTGTATTCTATACTATTCTACTGTATCTTAGTCTATGCATTACTCATCTCATATGTATATACTGTATTCTATACTATTCTACTGTATCTTAGTCTATGCATTACTCATCTCATATGTATATACTGTATTCTATACTATTCTACTGTATCTTAGTCTATGCATTACTCATCTCATATGTACATACTGTATTCTATACTATTCTACTGTATCTTAGTCTATGCATTACTCATCTCATATGTACATACTGTATTCTATACTATTCTACTGTATCTTAGTCTATGCATTACTCATCTCATATGTATATACTGTATTCTATACTATTCTACTGTATCTTAGTCTATGCATTACTCATCTCATATGTACATACTGTATTCTATACTATTCTACTGTATCTTAGTCTATGCATTACTCATCTCATATGTACATACTGTATTCTATACTATTCTACTGTATCTTAGTCTATGCATTACTCATCTCATATGTATATACTGTATTCTATACTATTCTACTGTATCTTAGTCTATGCATTACTCATCTCATATGTATATACTGTATTCTATACTATTCTACTGTATCTTAGTCTATGCATTACTCATCTCATATGTACATACTGTATTCTATACTATTCTACTGTATCTTAGTCTATGCATTACTCATCTCATATGTATATACTGTATTCTATACTATTCTACTGTATCTTAGTCTATGCATTACTCATCTCATATGTACATACTGTATTCTATACTATTCTACTGTATCTTAGTCTATGCATTACTCATCTCATATGTATATACTGTATTCTATACTATTCTACATTATCTTAGTCTATGCATTACTCATCTCATATGTATATACTGTATTCTATACTATTCTACTGTATCTTAGTCTATTCCGCTCTGACATCACTCGTCCAAATATTTATATATTATTAATTCCATTCCTTTACTTTAGATGTGTGTGTATTGTTGTGAAATTGTTAGATATTACTTGTTAGTTATTACTACACTGTAGAGAAACAAGCATTAAGCCGCAATAACATCTGCTAAACATGTTTAACATTTGATTTGACCTCATGAAGATGGCCGAGTGAATGCCAAGAGTGTGCAAAGCTGTCATCAAGGCAAAAGGGGAGGCTACTTTGAAGAATCTCCAAATATAAAATATATATTTAGTTACTACATGTGTTATTTCATAGTTTTGATGTCTTCATTGTAGAATAATAATGTAGAAAATAAGTAAAAAATTAAGAAAAACATTGGAATGAGTCCAAACGTTTGTCTGGTACAAAAGTAGAAACGCAACATGTAACAATTTCAACGAGTTACAGTTCATATAAGGAAATCAGTCAGTAAGTCAAGTCATTGTAAATAAATTCATTCAGCCTATGTACTTGACATTACTGGGCAAGGGAACACCCACCCACTTGGAAGACAGGCCGACCCGCTGGGGAGCCAAGACCAGCCCAGCCAATGAAGCTGTCTGGGTGGCAGGTCTAAGACAATGTGGAGGTCCTGAGCTGTCAACCGTGGTCTGCGGTTGTGAAGCCGGTTGGATGCCAAATTCTCTATAATTAATTGAGTGTTCATTTCTGCCTAAGCTTATGGTAGAGAGAGAAACATTCAATTCTCTGGAAACTGCTCCAGTGGATATTCCTGCAGTCAGCATGCCAATTGCAAACTCCCTCTGAGACCTCTGCTGCAGAGGATAAGTTCATTATTCAAATTGCAGCTCAAATAACTGCTTCACTGAGTAGAAGTAACAGACATCAACATGTTCAGAGGAAACTGTGTGAATCAGGCCTTCAATGTTGAATTTATGCGAAGAAACCACTACTCAAGGACACCAATAAGAAGAAGAGACTTGCTTGGGCCAAGAAACACGAGCAATGGACATTAGATCTGTCCTTTGTCCAAATTTAAGATTTTCGGGTTCTTTGTGAGACACAGAGTAGGTGAACGGATGATCTCTACTAAAAGACACCAATAGGAAGGGACTTGCTTGGGCCAAGAAACATGAGCAATGGACATTAGCCCAGTGGAAATCTGTCCTTTGTTCTGATGAGTCCAAATTCTTGGTTCCAACCACCATGTCTTTGACACGCAGAGTAGGTGAACGGATGATCTCCGCATGTGTGGTTCCCACCGTGAAGCATGGAGGAGGAGATGGAGTGGGGGTACCTTGCTGGTCACACTGTCTGTGATTTATTTAGAATTCAATGCACATTTAACCAGCATGGCTACCACGGCATTCTGCAGCGATACGCCATCCCATCTGGTTTGGACTTAGTGGGCCTATCATTTGTTTTTCAACAGGACAATGACCCAACACACCTCCACACTGAGTAAGGGCTATTTGACCCAGAAGAAGAGTAATAGAGCGCTGCATAAGATGACCTGGCCTCCACAATCACTCGACCTCAACCCAATTGAGATGGTTTGGGATGAGTTGGACCGCAGAGTGAAGGAAAAGCAGCCAACAAATGCTCAGTATATGTGAGAACTCCTACAAGACTGTTGGAAAAGCATTCCAGGTGAAGCTGGTTGAGAGAATGCCAAGCTGTCATCAAGGCAAAGGGTGGCTACTTTGAATAATCTAATATATATTTAGATTTGTTTAACACTTTTTTGGTTACTACATGATTCCATATTGTTTTTTCCTAGTCTTGATGTCTTCACTATTATTCCACAATGTAGAAAATAGTAAAAATAATGAAAAACCCTTGAATGTGTAGGTGAGTCCAAACTTTTGATTGGTGCTGTACATTAAAATCCCTGGCAACAGTTCCAGTGGACATTCCTGCAGTCAGCATGCCAATTACACGCTCCCCTCCCTCTGAGACATCTGTTGCATTGTATGACAAAACAGCACATTTTAGAGTGGCCTTTTATTGGCCCCAGCGCAAGGTGTACCTGTGTAATGAGCATGCTGTTTAATCAGGTTCTTGAAATGCCACACCTGTCAGATGGATTATCTTGGCAAATGGAGAAATGTTCACTAACGGATGTAAACAAATGTGTACATCAAATTTGAGGTAAATAACCTTTCATTCATGTGGAAAAATTCGGGGATATTTTGTTTCAGCTCATGAAACATGGGACCAACACTTTACATAGTTATATTTTTAATCTTCCCAAAATATTTCACATTCTTTTTTTTACTTTACCCAAAATATCGTGACATTAATGAAAGTCAAAATGTTAGATATGTGTGAACTTCCCTTTATTTCTTATTTTATGTTTAAGGAAGTGTGTAGGTCACATTCTGTATCAACCCTTTCAACAACGGGGAGATGTTACTGATGTGCTTTGTGTCTTCGACGTAAAAACAAGTTTTGGACTTCCACTTTAAATGACTTTTTATGTGTAGGTCACATCCTGTATCATACAGCTATGAAGGTTATATATTTACAACCACCTGCTTGATAGGAATCTAGCGATGTCTGTGTCTTCAGTGTCTTCAGTGTCCTAGAACTGTTTAGTTAACTGAAGGTTGAATTTAGAACCACCTGCTCGGTTGGAACCCAGTGACGTCATAAAACAGAATTCAAAATAAGTCATGTAAACATATCAGTAGTTACCAGGATGCTCTACAACATTTGTTTTAAATTATGAAATGTTTGAAAACTGGCCTTGGGCTATTGAGGGATCTGATTAAACCTCATAAGGCAGTTTTATCATGTGGAGATTTCATTCATGTCTCTCTTTAAATAAACACTGTCTTTGGCAGGAGGAAAACCAAACTCTGCGGAACCAGGGACTTCCAAACCAGCAAGACAACACCTCTGCTCCCAGATTGGAAAGAGTCTTACCAAGTTAGGAAGCCTGAAAAGACATGAGAGGACACAACCAGGAGAGAAGCCACACAATTGCGCACAGTGTGGAAAGAGTTTTAACCAGTTAGGAAAGCTGAAAGTTCATGAGCGAATACACACAGGGAGAAGCTTTTCAATTGCGCAGAGTGTGGAAAGAGTTTTAACAAGTTAGGAAACATGAAATCTCATGAGCGAATACACACAGGGGAGAAGCCTTACCACTGCTCCCAGTGTGGAACTAGGTTTACCAAGTTAGGAAGCCTGAACAGACATCAGAGGACACACACAGGGTCGAAGCCACACCATTGCTCCCAGTGTGGAAAGAGTTTTAACCAGTTAGGAAACATGAGATCTCATGAGCGAATACACACAGGGGAGAAGCCTTTCCATTGCTCCCAGTGTGGAAAGAGTTTTAGCCAGTTAGGAAGCCTGAAAGCCCATGAGCGAATACACACAGGGGAGAAACCTTACCACTGTTCCCAGTGTGGAAAGCGTTTTAACCGGTTAGGAAAGCTGAAAGAACACATGAGACTGCACTCAGGGGAGAAGCCTTACAAATGCTCAGACTGTGGGAAGACATATTACTCATCACAGTCACTTAAAAGTCATATGAAAATCCACACATGTATAATAATTACTTCTAGTGTGTAAATTGATATTTCACATCTCATTGACTTAAAATTCATCAGGGGACATACACAGTGCTCCCATTATCTTATATTGTTGACTGACCATGTGTTTACCTGTTGAAACCATATGAAATTGAATTGTACAAAGTATACTCAAACATATATTTGTTTGTTTCTATTAGAAAACATGAAGTGTATATGGAGTTATGTCAGCTTGAATATAGAGTAGATCAGATTCCAACTGTTTAAATGGTCCTTTTTTAAACTCTGTGTTTATCTGACTGTGTGTGTTTATCTGGGTGTCATTCCTCCAGCACTACAGATAATCAAGTGATATTTGGATGTGATTCATTAGTTCCATTGTTGACATTTGCATTGTTGGCCCACTGATGATTTAATGACATGAAAATGTACACTGACTCGCTCACGGATTGACCCAAGCCTCCCACTGTATGAATAAATGTTGTTTCCATGTAATTTCAACTAAATAAATCCATGTGATGTTAGATCAATGATATGAAATGAAAATGACTCCATGTGATGTTTGATCAATGTAGAAAACTGATTGGATTTGTAAAAAGCATCAACATAAGGTTATTCACTGAACTTGCAACCTAAATCCAATGACAAGTGACATTTTGTGTTGATTTAATGTTAAATTCACTTTAGTTGACGACTCAAAGAAATGTAAATAGAAACTAGATGTTGAACTGACGTCTGTGCCCAGTGGGCTGGTTTGAATAAGCAGCAGGTGTTGGATCGATATCCACCTTAGTAGCTAAATTTCCGTGCAATTTGCGACAGATTTTCACGTGAATATTCTCAAATCTGCATAAAACAATATATACATTTTCCCACCAGAAATGTTTCTATCAAACAGACTCATTGCAGATTAAAGGCTTTGCGTGACAAATAAATAACTTTTGTTGTTGAATTCCCAATGGTTTCCATCGCATTTTCAACTCTACTGATGGTTTATCAAAACTGTTGTGTGAAATAGAAAACGTGCTCTTGTCCCGTGCACTGTAGCCAGCAGCTCACAGATACAGTGCGGGTAGGCTACCTACAGTGGGGAGAACAAGTATTAGATACACTGCCGATTTGTCAGGTTTCCCTACTTACAAAGCATGTAGAGGTCTGTCATTTTTAATCATAGATACACTTCAACTGTGAGAGACGGAATCTAAAAGAATAATCCAGAAAATCACATTGTATCATTTTTAAGTAATTAATTTGCATTACTGTACAGGTGGGAATGCAGGTAATGCTGTACAGTCCTATTCTACTCTCTAGTAACTGTACAGGTGGGGATGCAGGTAAGGCTGTACAGTCCTATTCTACTCTCTAGTAACTGTACAGGTGGGGATGGGGGTAAGGCTGTACAGTCCTATTCTACTCTATAGTAACTGTACAGGTGGGGATGCAGGTAAGGCTGTACAGTCCTATTCTACTCTCTAGTAACTGTACAGGTGGGAATGCAGGTAAGGCTGTACAGTCCTATTCTACTCTCTAGTAACTGTACAGGTGGGGATGCAGGTAAGGCTGTACAGTCCTATTCTACTCTCTAGTAACTGTACAGGTGGGGATGCAGGTAGGGCTGTACAGTCCTATTCTACTCTCTAGTAACTGTACATGTGGGAATGCAGGTAAGGCTGTACAGTCCTATTCTACTCTCTAGTACAGGTGGGAATGCAGGTGTGTACAGTCCTATTCTACTCTCTAGTAACTGTAAGGTGGGGATGCAGGTAAGGCTGAGTTATATAGCAAACGTGCTCTTGTCCCTTGCACTGTAGCCAACAGCTCAAAGATACAGTGCTGGTAGGCTACCTACATGATGAGATTATTATGGATGAGAGCGACATTATTTTATTTGTCAAATGGCAACCAAGCATCAATCATCATCATGTCACCAGAAGAAGGGGTGCGTCCCTGGAAGGGGTGCGTCCCCTGAGTGGGTTGATTCACTGATGTGGTCATCCTGTCTGGGTTGGCACCCCCCCCTTTGGGTTGTGCTGTGGCGGAGATCTTTGTGGGCTATACTCAGCCTTGTCTCAGGATGGTAAGTTGGTGGTTGAAGACATCCCTCTAGTGGTGTGGGGGCTGTGTGGGTGGGGTTATATCCTTCCTGTTTGGCCCTGTCCGGGGGTGTCCTCGGATGGGGCCACAGTGTCTCCTGTCCCCTCCTGTCTCAGCCTCCAGTATTTATGCTGCAGTAGTTTGTGTCGGGGGGCTAGGGTCAGTTTGTTATATCTAGAGTACTTCTCCTGTCCTATTCGTTGTCCTGTGTGAATCTAAGTGTGCGTTCTCAAATTCTCTCCTTTCTTTCTCTCTCTCGGAGGACCTGAGCCCTAGGACCACGCCCCAGGACTACCTGACATGATGACTCCTTGCTGTCCCCAGTCCACCTGGCCATGCTGCTGCTCCAGTTTCAACTGACCTGAGCCCTAGGACCATGCCCCAGGACTACCCGACATGATGACTCCTTGCTGTCCCCAGTCCACCTGGCCATGCTGCTGCTCCAGTTTCAACTGACCTGAGCCCTAGGACCATGCCCCAGGACTACCTGACATGATGACTCCTTGCTGTCCCTAGTCCACCTGGCCATGCTGCTGCTCCAGTTTCAACTGTTCTGCCTTACTATTATTCGACCATGCTGGTCATTTATGAACATTTGAACATCTTGGCCATGTTCTGTTATAATCTCTACCCGGCATTTGATGATTTGATTTCACCTGTAGCCTAATAAACTACATGGGTTCCCAAGTCGTAGTGGGAGGACCAATCAACATTTCATCATGTGACTCCAAGTTAACTTCGATATGATGGTTATTATATAAATATTTGCACATAAAGGAGTTTCCACCGCCTTTTCTCGCTCATAAATATTTACTGACACAAAAAGACCCACCATGTAAAACAAACCAACAAATCGTCTGTCTTCATTTATAAAAGTGTTCAGGCATATCCTGTTTCCATCAGCCCGGTCATTACTTTGGAAATGGTTGGATCAATATCCACCTTCATGATATGATTGAAGCCTGATTTGGAATGTCTGAGTAGTTCTATCTGATGTCATAATACACCCCTCTGATAATCAAGTGATATTTGGAATGTCTGAGTAGTTCTATCTATATAATAATAATAATATATGCCATTTAGCAGACGCTTTTATCCAAAGCGACTTACAGTCATGTGTGCATACATTCTACGTATGGGTGGTCCCGGGGATCGAACCCACTACCCTGGCGTTACAAGCGCCATGCTCTACCAACTGAGCTACAGAAGGACCTCACCCTTCTGATAATCAAGTGATATTTGGAATGTCTGAGTAGTTCTATCTGATGTCATAATACACCCCTCTGATAATCAAGTGATATTTGGAATGTCTGAGTAGTTCTATCTGATGTCATAATACACCCTTCTGATAATCAAGTGATATTTGGAATGTCTGAGTAGTTCTATCTGATGTCATAATACACCCTCTGATATTTGGAATGTCAAGTTCTATCTGCTATTTGGAATGTCTGAGTAGTTCTATCTGATGTCATAATACACCCCTCTGATAATCAAGTGATATTTGGAATGTCTGAGTAGTTCTATCTGATGTCATAATACACCCTTCTGATAATCAAGTGATATTTGGAATGTCTGAGTAGTTCTATCTGATGTCATAATACACCCCTCTGATAATCAAGTGATATTTGGAATGTCTGAGTAGTTCTATCTGATGTCTTAATACACCCTTCTGATAATCAAGTGATATTTGGAATGTCTGAGTAGTTCTATCTGATGTCATAATACACCCCTCTGATAATCAAGTGATATTTGGAATGTCTGAGTAGTTCTATCTGATGTCATAATACACCCCTCTGAAAGTCAAGTGCTATTTGGAATGTCTGAGTAGTTCTATCCGATGTCATAATACACCCCTCTGAAAGTCAAGTGCTATTTGGAATATCTGAGTAGTTCTATCTGATGTCATAATACACCCCTCTGATAATCAAGTGATATTTGGAATGTCTGAGTAGTTCTATCTGATGTCATAATACACCCTTCTGATAATCAAGTGATATTTGGAATGTCTGAGTAGTTCTATATGATGTCATAATACACCCCTCTGATAATCAAGTGATATTTGGAATGTCTGAGTAGTTCTATCTGATGTCATAATACACCCCTCTGATAATCAAGTGATATTTGGTAGGGATGGATGATATATGGATTCATTTCGGAATCGGACAATATTTGATAAAAATGCCAACATCGGCATCAGACTGATGTCTAGTTTAATTAACGCCGATGTGCAAAACCGATGTCAAAGCTGATGTGCCATTCTGATATAACG
>NW_025748214.1:37500-38793 GCF_021184085.1 Oncorhynchus gorbuscha | reverse complement strand
CCCCTTCCTACTCCCCCTCTCTGCTCCCCTCCCTGCTCCCCCTTCCTACTCCCCCTCCCTGCTCCCCCTTCCTACTCCCCCTCCCTGCTCCCCTCCCTGCTCCCCCTTCCTACTCCCCCTCCCTGCTCCCCTCTCCCTGCTCCCCTTCCTACTCCCCTCCCTGCTCCCCCTCCCTGCTCCCCCTTCCTACTCCCCCTCCCTGCTCCCTGCCCCCCACTCTGCTCCCCTCCCTGCTCCCCATCCCTACTCCCCTCCCTGCTCCCCCTTCCTACTCCCGCTCCCTGCTCCCCTTCCTACTCCCCTCCCTGCTCCCTGCCCCCTCCCTGCCCCCCCACTCTGCTCCCCCTCCCTGCCCCCCCACTCTGCTCCCCTCCCTGCTCCCCCTTCCTACTCCCCCTCCCTGCTCCCTGCCCCATCCCTGCCCCCCCACTCTGCTCCCCTCTCTGCTCCCCCTCCCTGCTCCCCCTCCCTGCTCCCCCTCCCTGCTTCCCTCTGCCTGCTCCCCTCCCTGCTTCCCTCTCCCTGCTCCCCCTCCCTGTTCCCTCCGCCTGCTACCCCTCCCTGCCCCCCACCCTGCTTCCCTCTGTCTGCTCCCCTCCCTGCTTCCCTCTGTCTGCTCCCCTCCCTGCTTCCCTCTGTCTGCTCCCCTTCCTGCTTCCCTCTGTCTGCTCCCCCTCCCTGCTTCACTCTGTCTGCTCCCCCTCCCTGCTTCCCTCTGCCTGCTCCCCCTCCCTGCTCCCCCTACCTGCTCCCCCTCCCTGCCCCACCCCCCCGCTTCTGTCCTCCTACAGAAATAAAGTAAAGACCTTAGAGGGAAGCAGATTAAAACCTGACGTTATGAAATTACAAGGCAAGGTGGGATAATCCCATGATGATAGGTCTAGCAACCAGCTCCTCTTCACAGATAATCCCATGATGATAGGTCTAGCAACCAGCTCCTCTTCACAGATAATCCCATGATGATAGGTCTAGCAACCGGCTCCTCTTCACAGATAATCCCATGATGATAGGTCTAACCCAACCGGCTCCTCTTACAGATAATCCCATGATGATAGGTCTAGCCGGCTCGTCTTCAAAGATAGTCCCATGATGATAGGTCTAGCAGCCTCCTCTTCACAGATAATCCATGATGATAGGTCTAGCAACCCCACTCACTCTTCACAGATAGTCCCATGATGATAGGTCTAGCAACCGGCTCCTCTTCACAGAATTAATCCCATGATGATAGGTCTAGCAACCCCACTCCACTCTTCACAGATAGTCCATGATGATAGGTCTAGCAACCGGCCTCTT
>NW_025748214.1:0-32500 GCF_021184085.1 Oncorhynchus gorbuscha | reverse complement strand
TGTCGGGGCCTCTGGTCTGTCCAAGGGCTCCAGGTCTCTCTGGCTATCAGGTCTGTCAGGGCCCAGGTCTGTCTGGCCCTGTCTCTCTTTCTCTCTCTCTCTCTGTCTCTTGCTCTCTGTCTCTCTCCAACTCTCTCTGGGGCTCTCTCTCTCTGTCCCAGGTCTGTCGGGGCTCCTCTGTCTCTCTCGGGCCCAGGTCTCTCTGTCTCTTGCTCTCTGTCTCTCTCCAGGGCCCTAGGTCTATCTATCTATCTATCTATCTATCTATCTATCTATCTATCTAGGTATCTATCTATCTAATCAGGTCTGTCAGGGCCCAGGTCTCTCAGGGATCTCAGGTCTCTCCTCTCTCTCTCTCTCTCTCTCTGGATCTTTCAATAAGAGAGAATCTCTGTCTCTGATCTTATGCTGCAGGGATGTTCTTGAGGGGTCAACAGATCTCTCTGTCACATCTTTAATCCCCCTCTGAGCCTGCTCTCTCAGATCTCTGTCTTGCTGTAGTCCCTCCTTCTCTCTCTATCTTCTATCTATTTTCTATCTATCTATCTATGGGATCATCTATCTCTCTCTCTCTCTCTCTCTCTCTCTCTCTCTCTCTCTCTCTCTCTCTCTCTGCTCTCTCTCTCTCTCTCTCTGGAACAATAGGAGAGAAGTGGGTGTTTATGTTTATCCCCCAGGATGTTCTTGGGGTTCAGCTGAACACATTTTTAATCGCCAAGTAGGCCCTGCTTCTCTTCTGATGTTCTCACTAGGACATTTTTGCAGAATTCTCTTTTTCTCTCTTTTTCTCTCTTTTTCTCCTTTTGTGAATCTCTCTGCTCTGAGGCCCTCCTCTCAACTCTCTCTCTCTGGGTGCTCAATAACTAATCTCAGCTTTTAGGGACAGATCTTCATGTTCATTGTCTGTGGGTGATGTTATGGTTCCATTTGATAATGTTGCATTAGTGAAGCCATCTTGCCTTGTCTCTCAGATATTTGATGTTGTGGAAGGACATTTTGTCAGATTCTGCATGCTGAGTCTCAATTTGGTGTTTTTCCCATTTTGTGGTGACGGGTCTTACCTCCAACCATAAATAAATGGGTTGAATAACTAATTCAAGGATATTTAGTCTGATCATTGGTGTGGAATTTCATGTTCCTGATGGGAAGGAAGCCCCAGCCTTGTCTGTCAGGGTTTATAGCTTTGTGGGTCACCTGTTGTCGATGATGTTCAGGTTTTAGGTATGTATAGTTGTTTGCTCCAGGTCTGACAGGGCCCAGGTCTTACTTTCTGTCAGGGCCCAGGTCTGTCAGGGTCCAGGTCTGACAGGGCCCAGGTCTGACAGGGCCCAGGTCTGTCAGGGCCCAGGTCTGACAGGGCCCAGGTCTGTCAGGGCCCAGGTCTGTCAGGGCTCAGGTCCGGGAAGAATCTATGCGGAAGATCTAGGTGCTGCTGTAGGCCAGAATTGGTGGGTAACATAGATAAGATGTTTTATTTTCATGATATGCTTATCAGTTATTTTTCATAAGAATGTATTTTGTTGTACTATAGTGGTGGCCATTGGCAGTTATCTGCTCTATGTCAAGACTAAGTTGCATGGGCCGCAGAGAGGGGAGAGGTCAAAGGGTCATCATGTGTAAACATATATTTTGCTCCACTGTGTCTATGTGCCAGTCATTCCCTACTTTTCCCATCGGGGAGAGGAGGATGGCAGTGTCTGGAATCATTCTATGCTCCCCGTGAGCTTGTCCAGGATTGGTTGTATTTAGAATTGGTTGTATCTAAATTTGATATATGCCTGTTGATATGGATGATTGGTTGATGGTTCTGGGGTTTGAGTAAGGAGACAAAGCTGAACGATTTATTATGTCTATGCTGTCTGACTATGTGTGTTCTTTGCTATTAAAGGATCTCAGTTGCATTGTAAGGGGGCTCTCAGAGAATTCATTGAGAGACTCTTAATTGATCTGAGAGTCACAGGGTTGTGATAGAGCTCATATAATTAAAGAAAGACTTTGATAACTAACTCTGACTTGTGTTGTGGTTTGCGCTCATGATTTGGTAAATAGAGGAGTTTTCCACGACATCCGTCAGGGCCCAGGTCTGTCAGGGCCCAGGTATGTCAGGGCCCAGGTCTGTCAGGGCCCAGGTCTGTCAGGGCCCAGGTCTGTCAGGGCTCAGGTCTGTCAGGGCCCAGGTCTGTCAGGGCCCAGGTCTGTCAGGGCCCAGGTATGTCAGGGCTCAGGTCTGTCAGGGCTCAGGTCTGTCAGGGCCCAGGTCTGTCAGGGCTCAGGTCTGTCAGGGCCAGGTCTGTCAGGGCCCAGGTCTGTCAGGGCCCAGGTCTGTCAGGGCCCAGGTATGTCAGGGCTCAGGTCTGTCAGGGCTCAGGTCTGTCAGGGCCCAGGTCTGTCAGGGCCCAGGTCTGTCAGGGCTCAGGTCTGTCAGGGCTCAGGTCCGGAAGAATCTATGTAGAAGATCTAGGTGCTGCTGTAGGCCCTCCTTGGTTGGTAACAGATCTAGGTGCTGCTGTAGGCCCTCCTTGGTTGGTAACAGATCTAGGTGATGCTGTAGGCCCTCCTTGGTTGGGGACAGATCTAGGTGCTGCTGTAGGCCCTTCTTGGTTGGGAACAGATCTAGGTGCTGCTGTAGGTCCTCCTTGGTTGGGGACAGATCTAGGTGATGCTGTAGGCCCTCCTTGGTTGGGGACAGATCTAGGTGCTGCTGTAGGCCCTCCTTGGTTGGGGACAGATCTAGGTGCTGCTGTAGGCTTCCTCCTTGGTTGGGGACAGATCTAGGTGCTGCTGTAGGCCCTCCTTGGTTGGGGACAGATCTAGGTGGCTGTAGGCCCTCCTTGGTTGGGGACAGATCTAGGTGCTGCTGTAGGCCCTCCTTGGTTGGTGACAGATCTAGGTGACTGTAGGCCCTCCTTGGTTGGTGACAGATCTAGGTCTGCTGTGGGCCCTCCTTGGTTTGGGACATAAGACCAGAGCATGCAAACAGTAGGCCCTGACTTGGATTCTGGGGTGAGGCCTGACGGCTGTAGGCCCGCCTTGGTTGGGGATATATTTCTGAAGAGGGTGCTAAGCTGAATCACTGTCTCACCTCCTTGGGAAGGTCCTGTGTGAAGATTTTATAATGTATGTTTTTCCGCAGACAACACCACTTTCCATCAGGTATAACAGACCTACAAGATATATTGAAGACTTTGCCTTGTTTTGTTTTGTTTGTTTGTCAATCTATGGTGTGCAGGGAGAATATGTGGTCTGTCCTCATTGTTTTTGAGGAAATATACGAGTCTGCTGTTAATGCAGATGATTTACAAGGTTGTTGCTGACATATATTCTCGCATTCTCTCTGTCTCTGTCTCTCTCTGTCTCCGGGTATCTCTCTCTCTCTCTTCCTCTCTCCAATTCTCTCTCTCTATCTCTCTCTCTCTCTGAGGGTGGGGCTCTCTGTCTCTCTCTCTCTCTGTCTCTGTCACCTCTCTAGCTCTCTCTGGGAAGAGAAGTGTGTTTACATGTTTAGCCCCCAGGGATTTTTTTGAAATTCAGCTGAACACATTTTTAAAACGAGCTGCTCCCTCCCTCACTCTGTCTCTCTCCTTCATTACCTCTCTCTCTCTCTCCCTTTTCCTCCCAACACCACTTTCTCTCTCCATTTCTCTAGCAGACCTCAAGATATCTCTCTCTCTCTTTCTCCTCTCTGTCTTTCATTACCTTGTTTGTCTCTCCTTCAAATATGGTGTGCAGGGAGAATCTCTCCCCTCTCTGTCTCTACATCTCTCCTTCACTGAGGAAATATACGAGTCTCCCTGTCTAAACTCCTTCATTACCTCTCTCTCTCCCTCTCTCTCTTGTTGACATATATCCCTCTCTCTCTCTCTCTCTCTCTCTCTCTCTCTCTCTCTCTCTCTCTCTCTCTCTGTCTCTCTCCTTCATTACTCTCTCTCTCTCTCCCTCTCTCTCCCTCTCTCTCTCCCTCTCTCTCTGTGTGTGTGTGTGTGTGTGTGTGTGTGTGTGTGTGTGTGTGTGTGTGTGTGTGTGTGTGTGTGTGTGTGTGTGTGTGTGTGTGTGTGTGTGTGTGTGTGTGTGTGTGTGTGTGTGTGTGTGTGTGTGTGTGTGTGTGTGTGTGTGTGTGTGTGTGTGTGTGTGTGTGTGTGTGCGTGCGTGCGTGCGTGTGTGCGTGCGCGTGTGTGTGTGTGAGTTCAATAAGCCTTTCTCCAGAGTTAGAAATGTGTTATCACCACGAACTGTAGAATCTGACCCTGTTAAACCACAGCTGACATTCACAGTTGCAGACATGTTATCTTATAATATCCTACAAGTCTCATTTTAAACCACACAAACGGTAAAGAGAGATTTGATCTCAGAGAGTGAAAATAACAGACAGACAGACAACCAGACAGACAGACAGACAGACAGACAGACAGACAGACAGACAGACAGACAGACAGACAGACAGACAGACAGACAGACAGACAGCAGGCAGACAGACAGACAGACAGACAGACAGACAGACAGACAGACAGACAGACAGACAGACAGACAGACAGACAGACAGACAGACAGACAGACAGACAGACAGACAGACAGACAGACAGACAGACAGACAGACAGACAGACAGACAGACAGACAGACAGACAGACAGACAGAGAGATACCTTGTGTAACTATATACCTTGTGAGTATAAATATGTGAGAGAGAGATACCTTGTGAGTATAAATATGTGAGAGAGAGATACCTTGAGTGAGTATAAATATGTGTGAGAGAGATACCTTGTGAGTATAAATATGTGAGAGAGATACCTTGTAGAGTATAATCTGTGTGAGAGAGAGATACCTTGTGAGTATAAATATGTGAGAAATACCTTGTGAGTATAAATATGTGTGAGAGAGATACCTTGTGAGTACTAAATTGTGTGAGAGATACCTTGAGAGTATAAATATGTGTGAGAGAGATTTAAAGTATAAATATGTGAGAGAGAGATACCTTGTGAATAAATATCTGTGAGAGAGAGATACTCTGGAATAAATATGTGTGGAGAGAGATACCTTGTGACCTATAAATATGTGTGAGAGTATACCTTGTGAGTATCTAAATATGTGTGAGGAGATATACCTTGTGAGTAGGGCAGAATGGGGAGAGAGAGATACCTTGTGAGTATAAATATGTGAGAGAGATACCTTGTGAGTATAAAGTGTGTGAGAGAGAGGCCTTGTGAGTATAAATATGTGTGAGAGAGAATACCTTGTGAGTATAAAATATGTGAGAGAGAGATACCTTGTGAGAGTATAAATATGTGTGAGAGAGAGATTCTGAGTATAAATATGTGAGAGATATACCTTGTGAATCTGAATCTGTGAGAGAGAGATACCAGTATAAATATGTGAGAGAGAGAGCAGAGTATAAATATGCTGAGAGACATACCTTGTGAGTATAAATATGTGAGAGAGAGATACTTGTGAGTATAAATAAGTGAGAGAGAGATACCTCATTGAGTATAAATATGTGTGAGAGAGAGATAACTTGAGTATAAATATGTGTGAGAGAGAGATACCTTGTGAGTATAAATATGTGTGAGAGAGATACCTTGTGAGTATAAATATGTGAATACTGGATTGATACCTTGTCTGAATGAGAGACTGAATCTGTGTGAGAGTGTTACTGTGGATTGTCTATAGAGCGTTAATGCTGAGCTTCCTTGAGGCAGGAAATAAACATGAAGGATGGCGGGAGAAAACAAGCCCCTGACATTCACCATTACAAGTTATTTCTGGACTGTCACGCCAGTTATAGTGTTAATTACCCATTCTAGATTTAAAGACTAGAGTTAGAGAGAGAGACAGAGAGTCTCAGAATAGTGGGGCTGGCACAGGATTTGTCTTTAGCTGTAGATGTAATGGTAATTGGCAAGGAGGAATCTCATTCTCACAGGGCAAGAGATGGGGAGGGTTGATCCATAGTGTTAATACTGGATTGTCTGAGAGATAGTGTTAATACTGGATTGTCTATAGAGTTAATGGAGAGATTGTCTATAGTGTTAGAGCTGGATTGTCTATAGTGTTAATACTGGATTGTCTATAGAGTTAGACAGAGACATTTTATAGAGTTAAGACAGGATTGTCTAGAGACTTGTGTTAATGCTGATTAAATAAAGTGTTAATACTGGATCCATAACGCTACTGCTGGATTGTCTATAGTGTTACTGCTGGATTGTCTATAGTGTTATGCTGGATTGTCTATAGTGTTACTGCTGGATTGTCTATAGTGTTAATACTGGATTGTCTATAGTGTTACTGCTGGATTGTCTATAGTGTTAATGCTGGATTGTCTATAGTGTTAATACTGGATTGTCTATAGTGTTAATACTGGATTGTCTATAGTGTTAATACTGGATTGTCTATAGTGTTATAGGGTTAATGCTGGATTGTCTATAGTGTTATAGTGTTATTACTGGATTGTCTATAGTGTTAATACTGGATTGTCTATAGTGTTAATACTGGATTGTCTATAGTGTTAATACTGGATTGTCTATAGTGTTAATGCTGGATTGTCTATAGTGTTAATACTGGATTATCTATAGTGTTAATGCTGGATTGTCTATAGTGTTAATACTGGATTGTCTATAGTGTTAATACTGGATTGTCTATAGTGTTAATACTGGATTGTCTATAGTGTTAATGCTGGATTGTCTATAGTGTTAATACTGGATTGTCTATAGTGTTAATGCTGGATTGTCTATAGTGTTAATACTGGATTGTCTATAGTGTTATAGTGCTGGATTGTCTATAGTGTTAATACTGGATTGTCTATAGTGTTAATACTGGATTGTCTATAGTGTTAATACTGGATTGTCTATAGTGTTAATGCTGGATTGTCTATAGTGTTATAGTGTTACTGCTGGATTGTCTATAGTGTTAATGCTGGATTGTCTATAGTGTTATAGTGTTAATACTGGATTGTCTATAGTGTTATAGTGTTAATACTGGATTGTCTATAGTGTTATGCTGGATTGTCTATAGTGTTAATGCTGGATTGTCTATAGTGTTAATACTGGATTGTCTATAGTGTTAATACTGGATTGTCTATAGTGTTAATGCTGGATTGTCTATAGTGTTACTGCTGGATTGTCTATAGTGTTAATACTGGATTGTCTATAGTGTTAATACTGGATTGTCTATAGTGTTGTTAATGCTGGATTGTCTATAGTGTTAATGCTGGATTGTCTATAGTGTTATACTGGATTGTCTATAGTGTTAATGCTGGATTGTCTATAGTGTTAATACTGGATTGTCTATAGTGTTATAGTGTTAATACTGGATTGTCTATAGTGTTAATGCTGGATTGTCTATAGTGTTAATACTGGATTGTCTATAGTGTTAATGCTGGATTGTCTATAGTGTTATAGTGTTACTACTGGATTGTCTATAGTGTTAATACTGGATTGTCTATAGTGTTAATGCTGGATTGTCTATAGTGTTAATACTGGATTGTCTATTGTTATAGTGTTAATACTGGATTGTCTATAGTGTTAATACTGGATTGTCTATAGTGTTATAGTGTTAATACTGGATTGTCTATAGTGTTAATACTGGATTGTCTATAGTGTTAATGCTGGATTGTCTATAGTGTTAATACTGGATTGTCTATAGTGTTAATACTGGATTGTCTATAGTGTTAATACTGGATTGTCTATAGTGTTATAGTGTTAATACTGGATTGTCTATAGTGTTATACTGGATTGTCTATAGTGTTAATGCTGGATTGTCTATAGTGTTAATGCTGGATTGTCTATAGTGTTAACTGGATTGTCTATAGTGTTAATGTTAATACTGGATTGTCTATAGTGTTAATGCTGGATTGTCTATAGTGTTATAGTGTTAATACTGGATTGTCTATAGTGTTAATGCTGGATTGTTATAGTGTTAATACTGGATTGTCTATAGTGTTATAGTGTTAATACTGGATTGTCTATGCTGGATTGTCTATAGTGTTAATACTGGATTGTCTATAGTGTTATAGTGTTAATACTGGATTGTCTATAGTGTTAATACTGGATTGTCTAGTGTTAGATTGTTATAGTGTTAATACTGGATTGTCTATAGTGTTAATGCTGGATTGTCTATAGTGTTAATACTGGATTGTCTATAGTGTTAATGCTGGATTGTCTATAGTGTTAATACTGGATTGTCTATAGTGTTACTGCTGGATTGTCTATAGTGTTAATACTGGATTGTCTATAGTGTTAATGCTGGATTGTCTATAGTGTTAATGCTGGATTGTCTATAGTGTTAATACTGGATTGTCTATAGTGTTAATGCTGGATTGTCTATAGTGTTAATGCTGGATTGTCTATAGTGTTAATACTGGATTGTCTATAGTGTTAATGCTGGATTGTCTATAGTGTTAATACTGGATTGTCTATAGTGTTAATACTGGATTGTCTATAGTGTTACTGCTGGATTGTCTATAGTGTTAATGCTGGATTGTCTATAGTGTTATTGTTATAAGTGAGTGTTTTATAACCTCCTTCCCTATAACCCCCATTACTAAATAAAACACTCACTTCCTCCTTCCTCCTTCCTCCTTCCCTATTACCCCCATTACTAAATAAAACACTCACTTCCTCCTCCCTATTACCCCCATTACTAAATAAAACACTCACTTCCTCCCACCCTCCTTCCATATTACCCCCATTACTAAATAAAACACTCACTTCCTCCCACCCTCCAGCCCTATTACCCCCATTACTAAATAAAACACTCACTTCCTCCTTCCCTATTACCCCCATTACTAAATAAAACACTCACTTCCTCCCACCCTCCAGCCCTATAACCCCCATTACTAAATAAAACACTAACTTCCTCCTTCCCTATTACCCCCATTACTAAATAAAACACTCACTTCCTCCTCCCCTATTACCCCCATTACTAAATAAAACACTCACTTCCTCCTCCCTATTACCCCCATTACTAAATAAAACACTCACTTCCTCCTCCCTATTACCCCCATTACTAAATAAAACACTCACTTCCTCCTCCCTATTACCCCAATTACTAAATAAAACACTAACTTCCTTCCTATTACCCCATTACTAAATTACTTCCTCCTCCCCTATTACTAAATAAAACACTCACTTCCTCCTTCCCTCTTACCCCCATTACTAAATAAAACACTCACTTCCTCCTAAATTCCCTATTACCCCCATTACTTTGTAACAACCCAAAGTTAATATTCCTACTCATAAAACACCCATTCCCTCCATTTTCACACTTTCTCTCCTTCAATCTTTTTTCTGGTGATCTGGTGACATTATCCTCATTACTGTTCAACACAAAGTGAATATTCATATTGATGAACACTCACAGCTTCCCTCCCTCCCTCCCCCCTCCCTCCCTCCCCCCTCCCTCCCTCCCTCCCTCCCTCCTCCCTCCCTCCCTCCCTCCCTCCCTCCCTCCCTCCCTCCCTCCCTCCAGCCCTCCATCCCTCCCTGCCTCTCTCCCTCCCTCCCTCCCTCCCTCCCTCCCTCCCTCCCTCCCTCCCTCCCTCCCTCCCTCCCTCCCTCCCTCCCTCCCTCCCTCCCTCCCTCCCTCCCTCCCTCTCCCTGCAGCCCTCCATCCCTCCCTGCCTCCCTCCCTCCCTCACTGCCTTCCTGCCTCAGCCCTCCCTCCCTCCCTCCAGCCCTCCCCCTCCCTCCCCCTCCCTCCCTCCAGCCCTCCATCCCTCCCTGCCTCCTCCCTCCCTCCCTGCCTTCCTGCCTCAGCCCTCCCTCCCTCCCTCCCTCCCTCCCTGCCTTCCTGCCTCAGCCCTCCCTACCTCCCTCCCTCCTTCACTCATTCTCTGCATTATGTCTACCTGAGTGATTCTCACTAAATCCCCTGTAGAGAAATCTCTCCAGGAACGTATTGGATGCAAGGCCCATTTCCACCACTGGCTGGGCCTCATCAATCTTTATTTAGAGTAGAGATGAAATGCATTTTTTGCCTGGCTACCCAGACTCATTGCTCTGGCCAAACGCCACGCCCACGGGCAATTCTTCTCCGTTAATGATTCCGGATCTGACTCCCTCCTCACTTCTAGAATGCGAACACATTCTAACCGTTCTGATTGGTCCCAGACCACCAATGGGGTTTTGGGCCAGAGCCTGGAACACACGTAAAGCGACGTTTAGAAAATGTGTTATTGCCTTTGATGTTCTGTTTGGTTTGAGACTATTCAATGGCCGATGAATGTTTTGTAAAACAACCCACCGTTGGGAAGTCAACACAAACAACAATGGCAGACCGAAGTATGAAAAAGGAAAATAGATCAGGGGAAGAATTCAGATTGAGTCGTCAGGCAAAACCATTTTTAGCCTTTCTCCAATCTGAAGGTCATAAGATAGGAATGAGGACAGAGAAGAGAACAGGGACGGCTATCTCCCATCTCTCCTAGGGGCTATTCCTATCTCCCATCTCTCCTAGGGTCTATTCCTATCTCCCATCTCTCCTAGGGGCTATTCCTATCTCCCATCTCTCCTAGGGGCTATTCCTATCTCCCATCTCTCCTAGGGCTATTCCTATCTCCCATCTCTCCTAGGGGCTATTCCTATCTCCCATCTCTCCTAGGGGCTATTCCTATCTCCCATCTCTCCTAGGGGCTATTCCTATCTCCCATCTCTCCTAGGGGCTATTCCTGTCTCCCATCTCTCCTAGGGGCTATTCCTATCTCCCATCTCTCCTAGGGTCTATTCCTATCTCCCATCTCTCCTAGGGGCTATTCCTATCTCCCATCTCTCCTAGGGGCTATTCCTATCTCCCATCTCTCCTAGGGGCTATTCCTGTCTCCCATCTCTCCTAGGGGCTATTCCTATCTCCCATCTCTCCTAGGGTCTATTCCTATCTCCCATCTCTCCTAGGGTCTATTCCTATCTCCCCATCTCTCCTAGGGGCTATTCCTATCTCCCATCTCTCCTAGGGTCTATTCCCCCATCCTATCTCCCATCTCTCTAGGGGCTATTCCTATCTCCCATCTCTCCTAGGGCTATTCCTATCTCCCATCTCTCCTAGGGGCTATTCCTGTCTCCCATCTCTCCTAGGGGCTATTCCTATCTCCCATCTCTCCTAGGGGCTATTCCTATCTCCCATCTCTCCTAGGGGCTATTCCTATCTCCCCATCTCTCCTAGGGGCTATTCCTATCTCCCCATCTCTCCTAGGGGCTATTCCCATCTCCCATCTCTCCTAGGGCTATTCCTATCTCCCATCTCTCCTAGGGGCTATTCCTATCTCCCATCTCTCCTAGGGGCTATTCCTATCTCCCATCTCTCCTAGGGCTATTCCTATCTCCCATCTCTCCTAGGGGCTATTCCTGTCTCCCATCTCTCCTAGGGGCTATTCCTATCTCCCATCTCTCCTAGGGGCTATTCCTATCTCCCATCTCTCCTAGGGGCTATTCCTATCTCCCATCTCTCCTAGGGGCTATTCCTGTCTCCCATCTCTCCTAGGGGCTATTCCTATCTCCCATCTCTCCTAGGGGCTATTCCTGTCTCCCATCTCTCCTAGGGGCTATTCCTATCTCCCATCTCTCCTAGGGGCTATTCCTATCTCCCATCTCTCCTAGGGCTATTCCTATCTCCCATCTCTCCTAGGGGCTATTCCTATCTCCCATCTCTCCTAGGGGCTATTCCTATCTCCCATCTCTCCTAGGGGCTATTCCTATCTCCCATCTCTCCTAGGGGCTATTCCTATCTCCCATCTCTCCTAGGGGCTATTCCTATCTCCCATCTCTCCTAGGGGCTATTCCCTCCCATCTCCCATCTCTCCTAGGGGCTATTCCTATCTCCCATCTCTCCTAGGGCTATTCCTGTCTCCCATCTCTCCTAGGGGCTATTCCTATCTCCCATCTCTCCTAGGGGCTATTCCTGTCTCCCATCTCTCCTAGGGGCTATTCCTATCTCCCATCTCTCCTAGGGGCTATTCCTGTCTCCCCATCTCTCTAGGGGTTCAATTATTTAATTTTGACCTCAAGGTTTCTGTTCCATCTCTGGTATTATGTTCTAGGTGTTTAGGGTTCTATTCCTGTCTGCCATCTCTCTGGTATTATGTTCTAGAGTATTATGTTCTAGGGGCTAATTATTCTAGGTGTCTCTAGGGGCTTTTGTTCTAGTTGTCTACTGGTATTATGTTCTAGGTGTCTACTGGTATTATGTTCCTGTCTACTGGTGTATGTTCTAGGTTAGGTATTATGTTCTAGTTGTCTACTGGTATTATGTTCTCTCCTGGTATTATGTTCTAGTACTCTACTGGTATTATTATATGTTCTAGGTGTCTACTGGTATTATGTTCTAGATGTCTACTGGTATTATGTTCTAGTTGTTCTACTGGTATTATGTTCTAGGTGTCTACTGGTATTAAGTGTGTCTACTGGTATTATGTTCTAGTTGTCTACTGGTATTATGTTCTAGGTGTCTACTGGTATTATGTTCTAGACCTGGTATTATGTTCTAGATGTTACTGGTATTATGTTCTAGGTGTCTACTGGTATTATGTTCTAGGGTGTCTACTGGTATTATGTTCTAGGTGTCTACTGGTATTATGTTCTAGATGTCTACTGGTATTATGTTCTAGTTATTATTATATTATATATTATCTACTGGTATTATGTTCTAGTTATTATTATATTATATATGTTTATCTACTGGTATTATGTTCTTCTGGTATTATGCCTCACTGGTTTATGTTCTGGTTATCTACTGGTATTATGTTCTAGATATCTACTGGTATTATGTTCTAGTTGTCTACTGGTATTATGTTCTAGTTGTCTACTGGTATTATGTTCTATATACTGGTCTAGTTGTCTACTGGTATTATGTTCTAGATGTCTACTGGTATTTGTTCTAGATGTTCTATGTTGTCTACTGGTATTATGTTCTAGTTTATCTACTGGTATGTTTATGTTCTAGTTCTAGGTGTCTACTGGTATTATGTTCTAGTTATTATTATATTATATATTATCTACTGGTATTATGTTCTAGATGTCTACTGGTATTATGTTCTATGTTTATTACTGGTATTATGTTATAGTTGTCTACTGGTATTATGTTCTAGTTGTTACTGGTATTATGTTACTGGTATTATGTTCTATCTACTGGTATTATGTTCTAGATGTCTACTGGTATTATGTTCTAGGTGTCTACTGGTATTATGTTCTACTGGTATTATGTTCTAGTTGTCTACTGGTATTATGTTCTAGGTGTCTACTGGTATTATGTTCTAGTTGTCTACTGGTATTATGTTTCTATTGTCTACTGGTATTATGTTCTAGTTGTCTTCTGGTATTATATTCTATATATCTACTGGTATTATGTTCTAGATGTCTACTGGTATTATGTTCTAGGTGTCTACTGGTATTATGTTCTAGTTGTCTACTGGTATTATGTTCTATGTTATTATTATGTTCTATATATTATTATATCTATCTACTGGTATTATGTTCTAGATGTCTACTGGTATTATGTTCTAGTTATTATTATATTATATATTATCTACTGGTATTATGTTCTATGGTGTCTACTTATTATGTTCTAGTACTACTGGTATTATGTTCTAGTACTCTACTGGTATTATGTTCTGGATTATTGTGCTATTATATATTATCTACTGGTATTATGTTCTAGGTGTCTACTGGTATTATGTTCTAGTTGTATTACTGGTATTATGTTCTAGTTGTCTACTGTTATTAGTTCTTGTCTACTGGTATTATGTTCTAGTTATTATTATATTATATATTATCTACTATTATTATATTATATGTCTCTTATTTATTATGTTCTAGGTGTCTACTGGTATTATGTTCTAGTACTCTACTGGTATTATGTTCTAGTTGTCTACTGGTATTATGTTCTAGATGTCTACTGGTATTATGTTCTAGGTGTCTACTGGTATTATGTTCTAGTTGTCTACTGGTATTATGTTCTAGTCTACTGGTATTATGTCTATACTGGGTATTATGTTCTAGTTATCTACTGGTATTATGTTCTAGATGTCTACTGGTATTATGTTCTAGTTATTATTATTATGTTCTATTATCTACTGGTATTATGTTCTAGTTGTCTACTGGTATTATGTTCTAGTTGTCTACTGGTATTATGTTCTAGTATATATATTATCTGATGTCTACTGGTATTATGTTCTAGTTGTCTACTGGTATTATGTTCTAGTTGTCTTCTGGTATTATGTTCTGACCTCAACGTTTCTGGTCTAGTCGTTATTATTATGTTCTAGGTGTCTACTGGTATTATGTTCTAGTATCTACTGGTATTATGTTCTAGGTGTCTACTGGTATTATGTTCTAGTTGTCTACTGGTATTATGTTCTAGTTGTCTACTGGTATTATGTTCTAGTTGTCTACTGGTATGTTCTAGATGTCTACTGGTATTATGTTCTAGTTGTCTACTGGTATTATGTTCTAGTTATTGTTTAGTACTCTACTGGTATTATTATCTACTGGTATTATGTTCTAGGTGTTACTTATTATAATTGTCTACTGGTATTATGTTCTAGTTGTCTACTGGTATTATGTTCTAGTTGTCTCTAGGTGTCTACTGGTATTATGTTCTAGTTGTCTACTTATTATGTTCTATCTACTGGTATTATGTTCTAGGTGTCTACTGGTATTATTATGTTCTGGTATTATGTTGTCTACTGGTATTATGTTCTAGTTGTCTACTGGTATTATGTTCTAGTATCTTCTGGTATTATGTTCTAGTACTCTACTGGTATTATGTTCTAGTTATTATTATATTATATATTATCTACTGGTATTATGTTCTAGGTGTTACTGGTTATGTTCTAGTTGTCTACTGGTATTATGTTCTAGTTGTCTACTGGTATTATGTTCTAGTTGTCTACTGGTATTATGTTCTAGTTATTATTATGTATATTATCTTCTGGTATTATGTTCTAGTTATTATTATATTATATATTATCTACTGGTATTATGTTCTAGATGTCTACTGGTATTATGTTCTAGTTGTCTACTGGTATTATGTTCTAGGTGTCTACTGGTATTATGTTCTAGTTGTCTACTGGTATTATGTTCTGACCTACGTTTTGTCTAGTCGTCTACTGGTATTATGTTCTAGGTGTCTACTGGTATTATGTTCTAGTTGTCTACTGGTATTATGTTCTAGATGTTTATCTACTGGTATTATGTTCTAGATGTCTACTGTTATTATTTCTAGTTACTGGTATTATGTTTAGTTGTCTACTGGTATTATGTTCTAGGTACTCTACTGGTATTATGTTCTAGTTGTCTACTGGTATTATGTTCTAGTTATTATTATATTATATATTATCTACTGGTATTATGTTCTAGTTGTCTACTGGTATTATGTTCTAGTTGTCTACTGGTATTATGTTCTAGTTGTCTACTGTACCATTATGTTCTTGTCTACTGGTATTATGTTCTAGTTATTATTATATTATATATTATCTACTGGTATTATGTTCTAGTTATTATTATATTATATATTATCTACTGGTATTATGTTCTAGGTGTCTACTGGTATTATGTTCTAGTACTCTACTGGTATTATGTTCTAGGTGTCTACTGGTATTATGTTCTAGTTGTCTACTGGTATTATGTTCTGATCAACGTTTCTGGTTAGTTACTTATTATGTTCTATCTACTGGTATTATGTTCTAGATGTCTACTGGTATTATGTTCTAGTTGTCTACTGGTATTATGTTCTAGTACTCTACTGGTATTATGTTCTAGATGTCTACTGGTATTATGTTCTAGGTGTCTACTGGTATTATGTTCTAGTTGTCTACTGGTATTATGTTCTAGTACTCTACTGGTATTATGTTCTAGTACTCTACTGGTATTATGTTCTAGTTATTATTATATTCTATATTATCTACTGGTATTATGTTCTAGTCTATGACGTATGTTCTCTGGTATTATGTTCTAGTTGTACTGGTATTATGTTCTAGTTGTCTACTGGTATTATGTTCTAGTTGTCTACTGGTATTATGTTCTAGTTATTATTATCTACTGGTATTATGTTCTAGTTATTATTATATTATATATTATCTACTGGTATTATGTTCTAGTTGTCTACTGGTATTATGTTCTAGTTGTCTACTGGTATTATGTTCTAGTTGTCTACTGGTATTATGTTCTAGGTGTCTACTGGTATTATGTTCTAGTTATTATTATATTATATATTATCTACTGGTATTATGTTCTAGGTGTCTACTGGTATTATGTTCTAGTTGTCTACTGGTATTATGTTCTAGTTATTATTATATTATATATTATCTACTGGTATTATAGTTGTTACTGGTATTATGTTCTAGATGTCTCTGGTATTATGTTCTAGTGTCTACTGGTATTATGTTCTAGGTGTCTACTGGTATTATGTTCTAGTTGTCTACTGGTATTATGTTCTAGTTATTATTATATTATATATTATCTACTGGTATTATGTTCTAGTTGTCTACTGTCTACTGGTATTATGTTCTAGGTGTCTACTGGTATTATGTTCTAGTTGTCTACTGGTATTATGTTCTAGGTACTCTACTGGTATTATGTTCTAGTTGTCTACTGGTATTATGTTCTAGGTGTCTATTATTATATTATATATCTATCTACTGGTATTATGTTCTAGTTGTCTACTGGTATTATGTTCTAGTTGTCTACTGGTATTATGTTCTAGGTGTCTACTGGTATTATGTTCTAGTTGTCTACTGGTATTATGTTCTAGTTGTCTACTGGTATTATGTTCTAGTTGTCTACTGGTATTATGTTCTAGTTGTCTACTGGTATTATGTTCTAGTTGTCTACTGGTATTATGTTCTGGTATTATGTACTCTACTGGTATTATGTTCTAGTTATTATTATATTATATATTATCTACTGGTATTATGTTCTAGGTGTCTACTGGTATTATGTTCTAGTTGTCTACTGGTATTATGTTCTAGTTGTCTACTGGTATTATGTTCTAGTATGTCTACTAGGTATTATGTTTGTTATTATATTACTGGTATTATGTTCTAGTTATTATTATATTATATATTATCTACTGGTATTATGTTCTAGTTGTCTACTGGTATTATGTTCTACTGGTATTATGTTCTAGTTATTATTATATTATATATTATCTACTGGTATTATGTTCTAGTTGTCTACTGGTATTATGTTCTAGTTGTCTACTGGTATTATGTTCTAGTTATTATGTTCTTACTCTACTGGTATTATGTTCTATGTCTACTGGTATTATGTTCTAGTCTACTGGTATTATGTTCTAGGTGTCTACTGGTATTATGTTCTAGTTGTCTACTGGTATTATGTTCTAGTTGTCTACTGGTATTATGTTCTAGGTGTCTACTGGTATTATGTTCTAGGTGTCTACTGTATTATGTAGTTTATTATGTTCTAGGTGTCTACTGGTATTATGTTCTAGGTTATCTAGTTGTCTTCTGGTATTATGTTCTAGTTGTCTACTGGTATTATGTTCTAGTTGTCTACTGGTATTATGTTCTAGGTGTCTACTGTATTATGTTCTAGTTATTATTATCTATATATTATCTACTGGTATTATGTTCTAGTTATTATTATGTTATAGGTGTCTACTGGGTATTATGTTCTGTTATTATTATGGTGTCTATTATCTTCTGGTATTATGTTCTAGTTATTATTATATTATATATTATCTACTGGTATTATGTTCTAGTTGTCTACTGGTATTATGTTCTAGGTGTCTACTGGTATTATGTTCTAGTTATTATTATATTATATATTATCTACTGGTATTATGTTCTAGTTGTCTACTGGTATTATGTTCTAGTTATTATTATATTATATATTATCTACTGGTATTATAATTTCTATCTACTGGTATTATGTTCTAGATGTCTACTGGTATTATGTTCTAGTTATTATTATATTATATATTATCTACTGGTATTATGTTCTAGTTATCTACTGGTATTATGTTCTAGTTGTCTACTGGTATTATGTTCTAGTTGTCTACTGGTATTATGTTCTAGTTATTATTATATTATATATTATCTACTGGTATTATGTTCTAGTTGTCTACTGGTATTATGTTCTAGTTGTCTACTGGTATTATGTTCTAGTTGTCTACTGGTATTATGTTCTAGTTGTCTACTGGTATTATGTTCTAGTTATTATTATATTATATATTATCTTCTGGTATTATGTTCTAGTTATCTACTGGTATTATGTTCTAGTTGTCTACTGGTATTATGTTCTAGTTATTATTATATTATATATTATCTACTGGTATTATGTTCTAGTTATTATTATATTATATATTATCTACTGGTATTATGTTCTAGTTGTTATGTTCTAGTTATTATTATTATATTATATATTATCTACTGGTATTATGTTTCTAGTTGTCTACTGGTATTATGTTCTAGTTATTATTATATTATATAGTTATCTACTGGTATTATGTTCTAGTTATTATTATATTATATATTATCTACTGGTATTATGTTCTAGTTATTACTGGTATTATAGTTGTCTACTGGTATTATGTTCTAGATGTCTACTGGTATTATGTTCTAGTTGTCTACTGGTATTATGTTCTAGTTATTATTATATTATATATTATCTACTGGTATTAGTTCTAGATGTCTACTGGTATTATGTTCTAGTTGTCTACTGGTATTATGTTCTAGTTGTCTACTATTATGTTCTTCTGGTATTATGTTCTAGTTGTCTACTGGTATTATGTTCTAGTTGTATGGGTATTATGTTCCGTTCTACTATGTTATTATTATATTATATATTATCTACTGGTATTATGTTCTAGTTGTCTACTATGTTCTAGATGTCTACTGGTATTATGTTCTAGTTGTCTAGTATTATGTTCTAGTTGTCTACTGGTATTATGTTCTAGGTGTCTACTGGTATTATGTTCTAGTTGTCTACTGGTATTATGTTCTAGTTGTCTGCTGGTATATGTTCTAGATGTCTACTGGTATTATGTTCTGTTATATTCTAGTTGTCTACTGGTATTATGTTCTAGTGTCTACTGGTATTATGTTCTAGTTGTCTACTGGTATTATGTTCTAGTTGTCTACTGGTATTATGTTCTAGATGTCTACTGGTATTATGTTCTAGTTATTATTATATTATATATTGTCTACTGGTATTATGTTCTAGATGTCTACTGGTATTATGTTCTAGTTGTCTTCTGGTATTATGTTCTAGGTGTTCTGGTATTATGTTTCTAGATGTCTACTGGTATTATGTTCTATGTTATTATTATATCTACTGGTATTATGTTTATCTACTGGTATTATGTTCTAGTTATTATTATATTATATATTATCTATGTTCTAGATGTCTACTGGTATTATGTTCTAGTTATTATTATATTATATATTATCTACTGGTATTATCTTCTAGATGTCTACTGTATTATGTTCTAGATGTCTACTGGTATATGTTCTAGATGTCTACTGGTATTATGTTCTAGGTGTCTACTGGTATTATGTCTACTGGTATTATGTTCTAGGTGTTTACTGGTATTATGTTCTAGTTGTCTTCTGGTATTATGTTCTAGGTGTCTACTGGTATTATGTTCTAGGTGTTTACTGGTATTATGTTCTAGTTGTCTTCTGGTATTATGTTCTAGTTGTCTACTGGTATTATGTTCTAGTTGTCTACTGGTATTATGTTCTAGATGTCTACTGGTATTATGTTCTAGGTGTCTACTGGTATTATGTTCTAGTTATTATTATATTATATATTATCTACTGGTATTATGTTCTAGTTGTCTACTGGTATTATGTTCTAGGTGTCTACTGGTATTATGTTCTAGTTGTATTATCTACTGGTATTATGTTCTAGTACTCTACTGGTATTATGTTCTAGTTGTCTACTGGTATTATGTTCTAGTTGTCTACTGGTATTATGTTCTAGTTATTATTATATTATATATTATCTACTGGTATTATGTTCTAGTTATTATTATATTATATATTATCTACTGGTATTATGTTCTAGTTATTATTATATTATATATTATCTACTGGTATTATGTTCTAGTTGTCTACTGGTATTATGTTCTAGATGTCTACTGGTATTATGTTCTAGTTATTATTATATTATATATTATCTACTGGTATTATGTTCTAGTTATTATTATATTATATATTATCTACTGGTATTATGTTCTAGTTGTCTACTGGTATTATGTTCTAGGTGTCTACTGGTATTATGTTCTAGTTATTATTATATTATATATTATCTACTGGTATTATGTTCTAGTTGTCTACTGGTATTATGTTCTAGGTGTCTACTGGTATTATGTTCTAGGTGTCTACTGGTATTATGTTCTAGTTGTCTACTGGTATTATGTTCTAGTTATTATTATATT
The DNA here is from genome assembly GCF_021184085.1 of Oncorhynchus gorbuscha. Classification (NCBI taxonomy): domain Eukaryota; kingdom Metazoa; phylum Chordata; class Actinopteri; order Salmoniformes; family Salmonidae; genus Oncorhynchus; species Oncorhynchus gorbuscha. Next base: position 12,121 of record NW_025748214.1, on the reverse strand, counting down.
ATATATTATCTACTGGTATTATGTTCTAGTTATTATTATATTATATATTATCTACTGGTATTATGTTCTAGTACTCTACTGGTATTATGTTCTAGTTATTATTATATTATATATTATCTACTGGTATTATGTTCTAGTTATTATTATATTATATATTATCTACTGGTATTATGTTCTAGTTGTCTACTGGTATTATGTTCTAGTTATTATTATATTATATATTATCTACTGGTATTATGTTCTAGTTGTCTACTGGTATTATGTTCTAGGTGTCTACTGGTATTATGTTCTAGTTATTATTATATTATATATTATCTACTGGTATTATGTTCTAGTTATTATTATATTATATATTATCTACTGGTATTATGTTCTAGTTGTCTACTGGTATTATGTTCTAGGTGTCTACTGGTATTATGTTCTAGATGTCTACTGGTATTATGTTCTAGTTGTCTACTGGTATTATGTTCTAGTTATTATTATATTATATATTATCTACTGGTATTATGTTCTAGTACTCTACTGGTATTATGTTCTAGTTATTATTATATTATATATTATCTACTGGTATTATGTTCTAGTTGTCTACTGGTATTATGTTCTAGGTGTCTACTGGTATTATGTTCTAGATGTCTACTTATTATATTATATATTATCTACTGGTATTATGTTCTAGATGTCTACTGGTATTATGTTCTAGTTGTCTACTGGTATTATGTTCTAGGTGTCTACTGGTATTATGTTCTAGTTGTCTACTGGTATTATGTTCTAGGTGTCTACTGGTATTATGTTCTAGATGTCTACTGGTATTATGTTCTAGATGTCTACTGGTATTATGTTCTAGTTGTCTACTGGTATTATGTTCTAGTTGTCTACTTATTATTTCTAGGTGTCTACTGGTATTATGTTCTAGTTGTCTACTGATATTATGTTCTAGTTGTCTACTGGTATTATGTTCTAGATGTCTACTGGTATTATGTTCTAGTTATTATTATATTATATATTGTCTACTGGTATTATGTTCTAGATGTCTACTGGTATTATGTTCTAGGTGTCTACTGGTATTATGTTCTAGTTATTATTATATTATATATTGTCTACTGGTATTATGTTCTAGTTGTCTACTGGTATTATGTTCTAGTTATTATTATATTATATATTGTCTACTGGTATTATGTTCTAGATGTCTACTGGTATTATGTTCTAGGTGTCTACTGGTATTATGTTCTAGGTGTCTACTGGTATTATGTTCTAGATGTCTACTGGTATTATGTTCTAGATGTCTACTGGTATTATGTTCTAGGTGTCTACTGGTATTATGTTCTAGGTGTCTACTGGTATTATGTTCTAGTTATTATTATATTATATATTATCTTCTGGTATTATGTTCTAGGTGTCTACTGGTATTATGTTCTAGTTATTATTATATTATATATTGTCTACTGGTATTATGTTCTAGATGTCTACTGGTATTATGTTCTAGATGTCTACTGGTATTATGTTCTAGTTATTATTATATTATATATTGTCTACTGGTATTATGTTCTAGTTATTATTATATTATATATTGTCTACTGGTATTATGTTCTAGTTATTATTATATTATATATTGTCTACTGGTATTATGTTCTAGTTGTCTACTGGTATTATGTTCTAGTTGTCTACTGGTATTATGTTCTAGGTGTCACTGGTATTATGTCTTATACTCTACTGGTATTATGTTCTAGGTGTCTCTACTGGTATTATGGTCTAGTTATTATTATATTATATATTATCTACTGGTATTATGTTCTAGGTGTCTACTGGTATTATGTTCTAGTTGTCTACTGGTATTATGTTCTAGGTGTCTACTGGTATTATGTTCTAGTTGTCTACTGGTATTATGTTCTAGTTATTATTTATATTATATATTATCTACTGGTATTATGTTCTAGGTGTCTATGGTATTATATTATATTATTAGGTGTCTACTGGTATTATGTTCTAGTTATTATTATATTATATATTATCTACTGGTATTATGTTCTAGTTATTATTATATTATATATTGTCTACTGGTATTATGTTCTAGATGTCTACTGGTATTATGTTCTAGATGTCTACTGGTATTATGTTCTGACCTCAACGCTTGGTCTAGTCGCCTACTGGTATTATGTTCTAGTTGTCAATAAATGATTCCACGCTCATACGATCTGTGTGCGCCTGACATAATAAATCAATGGAGGCCACCTGCTTGTCCAGTCAGTAATTTGGCAATGATTTACTGCAACGTTCAGATAGCTGGCGAGACTCATTTACCAATCAAAACATCAGATGACATGACTAAGTCAGTGACTGACAGAGACGGGCATAACAAGAGAAAACACTGCTGATGCAATAAAATTTTCCCATAATGTCCGGGCATTGTACTATTCCAGCTGTCAACAGTGAGCTGAGACCTCGACTGAGTTCCTGAACGTCTTTTTTCCAACAGGGCCTGCTGGGTCGTCCCCTCAGGGCTCTGGGCCAAAGTTATGCACTAAATAGGGAATAGGGGGCCGTCTGGGGTGCAGAGCAGAAGGGCTCCCACGGGTGGGGCAGCGGTCTAAAACACGGCATCTCTATTGCAAGAGGCGCCACTGCAGTACCTGGTTAGAATCCAGGCTGGAGTCACAATCCGGCTGTGATTGGGCGTCTTGTAGGGGGTGCCGTCTGGGTGGTCGCAGAGCAGAAGGGCTCCCGGCCGTGATTGGGCCACCCGTAGGGGGCGCCGGTGGTCGCAGGCAGAAGGGCTGGGATTGGTCGCCTGGGCCTGCGGTCAGAGCAGAAGGGCTCCCTGCCGTGATTGAGGGCGCTCGTCTGGGTGGTCAGAGCAGAAGGGCCCCGGCTGTGATTGGGCCCCGTAGGCGCCGTCTGGGTGGTCCGAGACAGAAGGGCTCCCGGCCGTGGATTGGGCCACCCGTAGGGAGCCGTCTGGGTGGTCGAGCAGAAGGGCTCCCGGCTGTGATTGGGCGTCCCGTAGGGCGCGTCTGGGTGGTCGAGAGCAGAAGGGCTCCCGGCTGTGATTGGGCTGTCCCGTAGGGGCGCCGTCTGGGGTGGCGCAGTGCAGAAGGCCTTCGTCCTAGTCTTCTCCATTGTCAGGGATTGATATGCAGCCCAATCAGTGCTTTATTCTGTTTCTGATACCCCGTACACGTGACGCATATGACCCGGTCCAGTTTGACAGAACAGCGGAAGATGTTGTACTACTTATAGACAGTCATATCATGAGATCACTTAGCCACTTATAATAGGGAGAGTTGTGTTCCCAATATGATACACATCTTACTGTGTGTGTGTGTGTGTGTGTGTGTGCCCCCACATGATGTGTGACATCTTACTGTGTGTGTGTGTGTGTGTGTATGTTGTGTGTGTGTGTGTGTGTGTGTCTGTGTGTGTGTGTGTGTGTGTGTGTGTGTGTGTGTGTGTGTGTGTGTGTGTGTGAGGGTGATTGAATTAATTACATGTTGTCTCTGTGTCTAATCTCCATTTGCAATCCCTTATGGGATTATTTGACACATAAACAAACATCACATTAATTATCAGTGATAATGCTGGGATAATTACCCGGTGTTCTGCCCAGTGCAGCCTACAGAATTAAACCTCCATTTAAACCCAGTCTGCCATCGGTTTAAAGCCAGTCTGTCTGTTTAAAGCCAGTCTGCCGTTTAAAGCCAGTCTGTCTGTTTAAAGCCAGTCTGGCCATTTAAACCCAGTCTGGCCATTTAAAACCCAGTCTGGCCATTTAAACCCAGTTGGCCATTTAAACCCAGTCTCAGCCATTTAAACCCAGTCTGGCCATTTAAACCCAGTCTGGCCATTTAAACCCAGTCTGGCCATTTAAACCCAGTCTGGCCATTTAAACCCAGTCTGGCCATTTAAAACCAGTCTGGCCATTTAAACCCAGTCTGGCCATTTAAAACCCAGTCTGGCCATTTAAAACCAGTCTGTTTGTTTAAACACGCTCTGGACGCTTAAAACCAGTCTGGCCATTTAAAACCAGTCTGGCCATTTAAACCAGTCTGGCCTTTAAACACGTCTGGACGCTTAAACCCAGTCTGGCCATTTAAACACGTTCTGCCGTTTAAACCCAGTCTGGCCATTTAAAAACGCAGTCTGGACCATTTAAACCAGTCTGGCCATTTAAACACGTTCTGACGTTTTAAACCAGTCTGGCCATTTAAACATGTTCTGGACGTTTAAACCAGTCTGGCCATTTAAACACGTTCTGGACGTTTAAACCGGGTCTGGACATTTTAACCAAATCATTTTACACCCGAGGAGTGGGAAACCAACCTGTGAGATATTCATTAACACACACAGGCAGTTGGGGCTTAGTGGAGATACTGTATTATGTAATATAATTTCCCATCAGCCCTGTCATTATCAATCTACTGTATAGACTAAAAGATCCATGTGGACAAAATCCAAAGCTTTCTGGAATAGAAACATGAATATTTCTGAAAAGATAGAGTCTATACAGACTGGATGATACAGACTGGATGATGTGGTCTATACAGACTGGATGATACAGACTGGATGATGTGGTCTATACAGACTGATGATACAGACTGGATGATGGATACAGACTGGATGATGGTCTATACAGACTGGATGATATGGTCTATACAGACTGGATGATACAGAATGATACAGACTGATGATGTGGTCTATACAGACTGATGATGGTCATACAGACTGATGATACAGACTGGATGATAGAGACTGGATGATGTGGTCTATACAGACTGGATGATACAGACTGACAGATGTGGTCTATACAGACTGGATGATACAGACTGTGATACAGACTGGATGATGGTCTATACAGACTGGATGATATGGTCTATACAGACTGGATGATGGATACAGACTGGATGATATGGTCTATACAGACTGGATGATACAGACTGGATGATGTGGTCTATACAGACTGGATGATGGTCTATAGCAGACTGGATGATACAGACTGGATGATATGGTCTATACAGACTGGATGATACAGACTGATGATGTGGTCTATACAGACTGGATGATATGGTCTATACAGACTGGATGATATGGATGTCTATACAGACTGATGATATGGTCTATACAGACTGGATGATCAGACTGATGATGTGGTCTATACAGACTGATGATGGTCTATACAGACTGGATGATACAGACTGATGATATGGTCTATACAGACTGGATGATACAGACTGGATGATATGGTGTATACAGTGGTCTATACAGACTGGATGATATGGTCTATACAGACTGGATGATGGTCTATACAGACTGGATGATGGTCTATACAGACTGGATGATACCGGATGATACAGACTGGATGATGTGGTCTATACAGACTGATGATATGGTCTATACAGACTGGATGATGTGGTCTATACAGACTGGATGATGTGGTCTATACAGACTGGATGATACAGACTGGATGATATGGTCTATACAGACTGGATGATACAGACTGTCTATACAGACTGGATGATGGTCTATACAGACTGGATGATACAGACTGGATGATATGGTCTACAGACTGGATGATACAGACTGATGATGTGGTCTATACAGACTGGATGATGTGGTCTATACATACTGGATGATGTGGTCTATACAGACTGGATGATGTGGTCTATACAGACTGGATGATACAGACTGGATGATACAGACTGGATGATGTGGTCTATACAGACTGGATGATATGGTCTATACAGACTGGATGATATGATCTATACAGACTGGATGATACAGACTGGATGATACAGACTGGATGATGTGGTCTATACAGACTGGATGATGTGGTCTATACAGACTGGATGATACAGACTGATGATGTGGTCTATACAGACTGGGATGATGTGGTCTATACAGACTGGATGATGTGGTCTATACAGACTGGATGATACAGACTGGATGATGTGGTCTATACAGACTGGATGATATGGTCTATACAGACTGGATGATGTGGTCTATACAGACTGGATGATATGGTCTATACAGACTGGATGATACAGACTGGATGATGTGGTCTATACAGACTGGATGATGTGGTCTATACAGACTGGATGATGTGGTCTATACAGACTGGATGATACAGACTGGATGATGTGGTCTATACAGACTGGATGATGTGGTCTATACAGACTGATGATACAGACTGGATGATGTGGTCTATACAGACTGGATGATACGGTCTATACAGACTGGATGATACGGTCTATACAGACTGGATGATACAGACTGGATGATGTGGTCTATACAGACTGGATGATACAGACTGTATGATGTGGTCTATACAGACTGGATGATACAGACTGGATGATGTGGTCTATACAGACTGGATGATACAGACTGGATGATATGGTCTATACAGACTGGATGATACAGACTGGATGATACATACTGGATGATGTGGTCTATACAGACTGGATGATGTGGTCTATACAGACTGGATGATACAGACTGGATGATGTGGTCTATACAGACTACAGACTGATGATGTGGTCTATACAGACTGGATGATGGTCTATACAGACTGGATGATGTGGTCTATATAGACTGGATACAGATTTGTGGTCTATATAGACTGGATGATACAGACTGGATGATGTGGTCTATATAGACTGGATGATACAGACTGGATGATAATGCCTACAGACTGGATGATACGTCTATACAGACTGGATGATACAGACTGGATGATATGATACAGACTGGATGATACAGACTGGGATTATGTGGTCTATATAGACTGGATGATACAGACTGGATGATATGGTCTATACAGACTGGATGATATGGTCTATATAGACTGGATGATACAGACTGGGTGATGCGGTCTATACAGACTGGATGATACAGACTGGATGATGTGGTCTATACAGACTGGATGATGTGGTCTATACAGACTGGATGATACAGACTGGATGATGTGGTCTATACAGACTGGATGATACAGACTGGATGATGTGGTCTATAAGCAGACTGGATGATACAGACTGGATGATGTGGTCTATACAGACTGGATGATACAGACTGGATGATAGACTGGATGTTGTGGTCTATATAGACTGGATGATACAGACTGGATGATGGTCTGCCACAGACTGGATGATACAGACTGGATGATATGGTCTATAATGGGATGATATGGTCTATACAGACTGGATGATATGGTCTATACAGACTGGATGATGTGGTCTATACAGACTGGATGTTATGGTCTATATAGACTGGATGATGTGGTCTATACAGACTGGATGATACAGACTGGATGATACAGACTGGATGATATGGTCTATACAGACTGGATGATACAGACTGGATGATGTGGTCTATACAGACTGGATGATATGGTCTATACAGACTGGATGATATGGTCTATACAGACTGGATGATGTGGTCTATACAGACTGATGTTATGGATACAGACTGGATGATGTGGTCTATACAGACTGGATGATATGGTCTATACAGACTGGATGATGTGGTCTATACAGACTGGATGATGTGGTCTATACAGACTGGATGATACGAGACTGGATGATATGGTCTATACAGACTGATGATGATACAGACTGGATGATGTGGTCTATACAGACTGGATGATACAGACTGGATGATATGGTCTATACAGACTGGATGATGTGGTCTATACAGACTGGATGATGTGGTCTATACAGACTGGATGATGTGGTCTATACATACTGGATGATGTGGTCTACAGACTGGATGATACAGACTGGATGATACAGACTGGATGATACAGACTGGATGGATACAGACTGATGATGTCTATACAGACTGGATGATGTGGTCTATACAGACTGGATGATATGATCTATACAGACTGGATGATACAGACTGGATGATACAGACTGGATGATACAGACTGGATGATGTGGTCTATACAGACTGGATGATACAGACTGGATGATACATACTGGATGATGTGGTCTATACAGACTGGATGATACAGACTGGACTGGATGATACGAACTGGATGATGGTCTATACAGACTGGATGATGTGGTCTATACAGACTGGATGATGTGGTCTATACAGACTGGATGATACAGACTGGATGATGTGGTCTATATAGACTGGATGTGGTCTATACAGACTGGATGATGTGGTCTATATAGACTGGATGATACAGACTGGATGATATGGTCTATACAGACTGGATGATGTGGTCTATACAGACTGGATGATACAGGCTGGATGATGTGGTCTATACAGACTGGATGATACGGTCTATACAGACTGGATGATACGGTCTATACAGACTGGATGATACAGACTGGATGATGGTCTATACAGACTGGATGATACAGACTGGATGATACGGTCTATAAGCAGACTGGATGATACAGACTGATGATACAGACTGATGATGTTATACAGACTGGATGATGTGGTCTATACAGACTGAATGATGATACAGACTGGATGATGTGGTCTATACAGACTGGATGATACAGACTGGGTGATGTGGTCTATACAGACTGGATGATACAGACTGGATGATGTGGTCTATACAGACTGGATGATGTGGTCTATACAGACTGGATGATACAGACTGGATGATGTGGTCTCATACAGACTGGATGATACAGACTGGATGATGTGGTCTATGCAGACTGGATGATACAGACTGGATGATGGTCTATACCGACTGATATACTTGAGATGGATGATACAGACTGGATGATGTGGTCTATATAGACTGGATGATACAGACTGGATGATGTGGTCTATACAGACTGGATGATACAGACTGGATGATATGGTCTATACAGACTGGATGATATGGTCTATACAGACTGGGTGATGTGGTCTATACGGAGCTGGATGTTATGGTCTATATAGACTGGATGATGTGGTCTGTTGCAGACTGGATGTTATGGTATATACAGACTGGATGATGTGGTCTATACAGACTGGATGATACAGACTGGATGATACAGACTGGATGATATGGTCTATACAGACTGGATGATACAGACTGGATGATATGGTCTATACAGACTGGATGATATGATCCTATACAGACTGGATGATATGGTCTGCCGACTGGATGATGTGGTCTATACAGGCTGGATATTATGGTCTATACAGACTGGATGATGTGGTGATTATACGGAGCTGGATGATATGGTCTATACAGACTGGATGATGTGAAGATATACCCAGACTGGATGATGTGGTCTATACAGACTGGATGATACAGACTGGATGATATGGTCTTACTGGATGATATGGTCTGGATGATACTGGATGATACAGACTGGATGATGTGGTCTGCCAGACTGGATGACCACATACTGGATGATACGAACTGGATGATATGGTCTATTGAACTGGATGATATGGACTGGATGATATGGATGATACGAACTGGATGATACAGACTGGATGATATGGTCTATACAGACTGGATGATACAGACTGGATGATGTGGTCTGACTGGATGATACAGACTGGATGATACAGACTGGATGATGTGGTCTATACAGACTGGGATGGTCTATACAGACTGGATGATACACGAACTGAATGATGTGGTCTATACAGACTGGGATGATACGAACTGGATGATATGGTCTATACGGACTGGATGATACAGACTGATGATGATACAGACTGGATGATGTAGTCTATACCAGACTGGATGATGTGGTCTGATCCCCACAGACTGGATGTGCAAGAATGCGAACTGGATGATCAATTCTGGTCTGCCCCAGACTGGATGATGTGGTCTATACAGACTGGATCATGGTCTGAACTGGATAATTACGAACTGGATGATACGAGACTGGATGATGTGGTCTGTACAGACTGAACATTATTGACCAGTACAGAATGATCTATACGAACTGGATGATGTGGTCTATACAGACTGGATGATATGGTCTATACAGACTGGATGATACGAACTGGATGATGTGGTCTATACAGACTGGATGATGTGGTACAGACTGGATGATGTGTGGTCTACTGGATGATACAGACTGGATGATGTGGTCTATACAGACTGGATGATATGGATACAGACTGGATGATGTGGTCTATACAGACTGGATGATATGGTCTATACAGACTGGATGATACAGACTGGATGATGTGGTCTATACAGACTGGATGATGTCTATACAGACTGGATGATGTGGTCTATACAGACTGGATGATACGGTCTGGATGACTGGATCTATACAGACTGGATGATGTGGTCTATACAGACTGGATGATACAGACTAGATGATGGTGGTCTATACAGACTGGATGATGATGGTCTATACAGACTGGATGATACAGACTGGATGATGTGGTCTATACAGACTGGATGATCCAGACTGGATGATGTGGTCTACAGACTGGATGATACGAACTGGATGATGTGGTCTATAAACTGGATGATACAGACTGGATGATATGGTCTATACAGACTGGATGATAGACTGGATGATGTGGTCTATACAGACTGGATGATACAGATGGATGATAGTCTATAAGACTGGATGATACAGACTGGATGATATGGTCTATACAGACTGGATGATACAGACTTATACAGACTGGATGATATGGTCTATATCTGGATGATACAGACTGGATGTTGTGGTCTATATAGACTGGATGGATGATGATGTGGTCTATACAGACTGGATGATACAGACTGGATGATATAGTGGTATACAGACTGGATGATATGGTCTATATAGACTGGATGATACGGACTGGATGATGGTCTATACAGACTGGATGATATGGTCTATACAGACTGGATGGATGGTCTATACAGACTGGATGATATGGTCTAGACTGGATGATACAGACTGGATGACTGATGATACAGACTGGATGATGGTCTATATAGACTGGATGACTGGATGATACAGACTGGATGATGTGGTATATACAGACTGGATGATGTGGTCTGAGACTGGATGATGGTCTATACAGACTGGATGATACTATACAGACTGGATGATACGAACTGGATGATATGGTCTATACAGACTGGATGATACAGACTGGATGATGTGGTCTATACAGACTGGATGATGTGGTCTATACAGAACTGGATGATATGGTCTATACAGACTGGATGATACAGACTGGATGTTGTGGTCTATATAGACTGGATGTTATGGTCTATACAGACTGGATGATGTGGTCTATACAGACTGGATGATATGGTCAGAGACTGGATGATGTGGTCTATACAGACTGGATGATGGTCTGCCACAGACTGGGTTATGTCTATACAGACTGGATGATATGGTCTATACAGACTGGATGATGATACAGACTGGATGATATGGTCTATACAGACTGGATGATACAGACTGGATGATATGGTCTATACAGACTGGATGATCCAGTGGATGATACAGACTCTATACAGACTGGATGATGATACGAACTGGATATGGTCTATACAGACTGGATGATGTGGTTTATACAGACTGGATGATGTGGTCCAAACAGACATTGTCCTGATCCTCTGGAAGCTATACACTGTTGATAGGTCTATACAGACTGGATGATGGTCTATACAGACTGGATGATACTTAGTAATGAAGTTATATCTCTGTTGAGGACGTGTTGGTGTAATGTATAGTGAGGACGTATTGGTGTAATGTATATTAGTACTTAGTAATGAAGTTATGTCTCTGTTGAGGACGTGTTGGTGTAATGTATAGACAGTACTTTGTAATGAAGTTATGCCTCTGTTGAGGACGTATGTTGGTGTAATGTATAGACAGTACTTAATGAAGTTATTTCTGTTGAGGACGTATTGGTGTAATGTATAGACAGTACTTAGTAATGAAGTTATGTCTCTGTTGAGGACGTGTTGGTGTAATGTATAGACAGTACTTAGTAATGAAGTTATGTCTCTGTTGAGGACGTATTGGTGTAATGTATAGACAGTACTTAGTAATGAAGTTATGTCTCTGTTGAGGACGTGTTGGTGTAATGTATAGACAGTACTTAGTAATGAAGTTATGCCTCTGTTGAGCACATGTTGGTGTAATTTATAGACAGTACTTAGTAATGAAGTTATGCCTCTGTTGAGGACGTGTTGGTGTAATTT
>NW_025748213.1:35000-38827 GCF_021184085.1 Oncorhynchus gorbuscha | reverse complement strand
GAGTAGCCCATCAGATGAGGAGGTAGCCAACACATGGAGTAGAGAGAGAGAGAGAGCATCTGGAACACATGGAGTAGCCCATCAGATGAGGAGGTAGCCAGGTAGAGAGAGAGAAGAGCATCTGGAACACATGGAGTAGCCCATCAGATGAGAGGTAGCCAGGTAGAGATGGAGCCCCTGGAACACATGGTGTAGCCCATCAGATGAGGAGGTAGCCAGGTAGAGATGGAGCCCCTGGAACACATGGAGTAGCCCATCAGATGAGGAGGGTATTGGCAGAGATGGAGCCCCTGGAACACATGGAGTAGCCAGCAAAAGATAAAGGAGGCTGATTGTGAGATAAGAATTAAGAAGAGAGGAATCAATGAGACATCGATGCCACAGACAGTCTGGCTGGACGGAATTATCCTGGGAGGTTGGGGGGGTGTCTGGAGGCAGACAGGGAGGCTGGGAGGGAGGCTGGAGGGAGGGAGGCTGGGAGAGTTGGGGGTGTCGGGAGGCAGACAGGGAGGAGGCTGGACGGAGTTATCCTGGGAGGTTGGGGGTGTCTGGAGGCAGACAGGGAGGGAAGCTGGGGGAGGAGGCTGGGAGGGGGAGGGAGGGAGGAGGCTGGGAGGTTGGGGGGGGGTGTCGGGAGGCAGACAGGGAGGAGGCAGACGGGGAGAGGCTGGAGGGAGGGAGGCTGGAGCCCGGAGTTATCCTGGGAGGTTGGGGGGGGGGAGGCTGGATCCCCTACCTAACCTGAACCAACCCAGGAACGATCCCTACCTAACCTGAACCAACAGAACGATCCCACAACCTGAACCAACCCAGGAGCGATCCCCTACCTAACCTGAACCAACCCAGGAGCGATCCCCTACCTAACCTGAACAACCCAGACGATCCTAACCTGAACAACCCGGATCCCCTACCTAACCTACTGACCAACCCAGGAGACGATCCCTACCTAACCTGAACCAACCCAGGAGCATCTAACCTGAACAACCCAGGAGCGATCCCTACCTAACCTGAACCAACCCAGGAGCGATCCCCTACCTAACCTGAACAACCCAGGAACGATCCCCTACCTAACCTGAACCAACCCAGGAGGCGATCCCTACCTAACCTGAACAAGCCCAGGAAGCGATCCCCTACCTAACCTGAACAACCCAGGAACGATCCCCTACCTAACCTGAAACAACCCAGGAACGATCCCTACCTAGCCTGAACCAACCCAGGAACGATCCCCTACCTAACCTGAAACAACCCAGGAAGCGATCCTAACCTGAACCAACCCAGGAACGATCCCCTACCTAACCTGAACCAACCCAGGAACGATCCCCTACCTAACCTGAACCAACCCAGGAGCGATCCTAACCTGGAAACAACCCAGGAACGATCCCTACCTAACCTGAACAACCCAGGAACGATCCTAACCTGAACAGCCCAGGAACGATCCTAACCTGAAACAACCCAGGAACGATCCTAACCTGAACAACCCAGGAACGATCCTAACCTGAACAACCCAGGAACGATCCCATTCATCCGATCATACATGACAGTGCTGTAAGTCCACTTCAAATTAATCTCTCCCCCGTACCATGTGAGCCCAGTCCAGTGTCCCATCCCTTCCTCTCACCATGGTCACGGCAGGGGGTACCCTGGTCCTTTGTTGTTCAACCTTCTTCACCTGGGCCTTGCCACACACACACAGGATCGTTCCTGTGTATATATATATATATATACACACACACACACAGGATCATTCCTGTGTATATATATACACACACACACACACACACACACACACACACACACACACACACACACACACACACACACACACACACACACACACACACACACACACACACACACACACACAGGGCTCCTCTCCCCCTGGTGCCAGCCGACTGACCGACAGGTCTTTGTAGTAGAGAACAGGGAACTCTGACAGCGGAGGTTGAAAGGAGAGGACATGGAGAGGGAGCTCACAGTTCCTGCTCTTTTGAACCCACGGATGGCTGGGGGCTCAGAGGGCTGTTGATGGGTCTGTACTCGGTTCTGCACAGATCAGGGGCCCGGCTGGAGGCTCAGAGGCCTGTTGATGGGTCTGCACAGACCAGGGCCCGGCTGGAGGCTCCAGAGGCCTGTTGATGGGTCTGTACTCGGTTCTGCACAGCCCAGGGGCCCGGCTGGGGGCTCAGAGGGCTGTTGATGGGTCTGTACAGACCAGGGGCCTGGCTGGGGGCTCAGAGGGCTGTTGATGGGTCTGTACTCGGTTCTGCACAGACCGGGGGCCCGGCTGGGGGCTCAGAGGGCTGTTGATGGGTCTGTACTCTGTACTGTACAGACCAGGGGCCCGGCTGGGGGCTCAGAGGGCTGTTGATGGGTCTGTACTCTGTTCTGTACAGACCAGGGGCCCGGCTGGAGGCTCAGAGGGCTGTTGATGGGTCTGCACAGACCAGGGGCCCGGATGGCTGGAGGTGTGTGTAGGGAGGATAGCCCTGTTTGTAGTGTGTGTGTGTAGGGAGGATAGCCCTGTTTGTAGTGTGTGTGTGTGTAGGGAGGATAGCCCTGTTTGTAATGTGTGTGTGTGTGTGTCGGTCAATTAAATTTGAAATTGGAACTGGAAGTACACTGAAATTCACATTTTAAATCTCTTTAATGCTCTTCAATAAGAACAATTTATGAATTGGAATTTGAAAATGGTTTACTCTCTGAATGGACTAGGATTTACATTGAGTTGACCCCTGACCCTGGTGTGCCCCAGCTACTTCAATCTAACAACACAGCATATCAACCCCTGCCTGCCCGCCTCCCTCTTTCATTTTCTCTGTGTAATCATGAGGTGTGGTGGTCTGAGTTGAACTTTTGGCCTCCTGTTTTGAAGTGAAGAGAGCCATTTGAATAGACATGAGACACCATCCAATTCAACCAGTCCCACCTCCTCACCTGACAGAATAACATGTTGTCTCCCTGTGTTCAACCAGTCCCACCTCCTCACCTGACAGAATAACATGTTGTCTCCCTGTGGTCAACCAGTCCCACCTCCTCACCTGACAGAATAACATGTTGTCTCCCTGTGGTCAACCAGTCCCACCTCCTCACCTGACAGAATAACATGTTGTCTCCCTGTGGTCAACCAGTCCCACCTCCTCACCTGACAGAATAACATGTTGTCTCCCTGTAGTCAACCAGTCCCACCTCCTCACCTGACAGAAAAACATGTCTCTCCGTGGTCAACCAGTCCCACCTCCTCACCTGACAGAATAACATGTCTCTCCGTGGTCAACCAGTCCCACCTCCTCACCTGACAGAATAACATGTCTCTCCGTGGTCAACCAGTTCCACCTCCTCACCTGACAGAAAAACATGTCGTCTCCCCGTGTTCAACCAGTCCCACCTCCTCACCTGACAGAATAACATGTCTCCCTGTGTTCAACCAGTCCCACCTCCTCACCTGACAGAAAAACATGTCTCCCGGTGTTCAACCAGTCCCACCTCCTCACCTGACAGAAAAACATGTCTCCCGGTGTTCAACCAGTCCCACCTCCTCACCTGACAGAATAACATGTTGTCTCCCTGTGTTCAACCAGTCCCACCTCCTCACCTGACAGAATAACATGTTGTCTCCCTGTGTTCAACCAGTCCCACCTCCTCACCTGACAGAAAAACATGTCTCCCGGTGTTCAACCAGTCCCACCTCCTCACCTGACAGAAAAACATGTCTCCCGGTGTTCAACCAGTCCCACCTCTTCACCTGACAGAAAAACATGTCGTCTCCCCGTGTTCAACCAGTCCCACCTCCTCACCTGACAGAATAACATGTCTCCCTGTGTTCAGCC
>NW_025748213.1:0-17500 GCF_021184085.1 Oncorhynchus gorbuscha | reverse complement strand
TCTCTCTCTCTAGGAACAGTGGGTTAACTGCCTGTTCAGGGGCAGAACGACAGATTTGTACCTTGTCAGCTCGGGGATTCGAACTTGCAACCTTCCAGTTACTAGTCCAACGCTCTAACCACTAGGCTACCCTGCTGCCCCCATATAGTGCAGTACTAATGACCAGAGAACCAAGGGTGGTGTCTGTTCCCTGTATAGTGCAGTACTAATGACCAGAGAACCGAGGGTGGTGTCTGTTCCCTGTATAGTGCAGTACTAATGACCAGAGAACCGAGGGTGGTGTCTGTTCCCTGTATAGTGCAGTACTAATGACCAGAGAACCGAGGGTGATGCCTGTTCCCTGTATAGTGCAGTACTAATGACCAGAGAACCGAGGGTGGTGTCTGTTCCCTGTATAGTGCAGTACTAATGACCAGAGAACCGAGGGTGGTGTCTGTTCCTCTGTATAGTGCAGTTTCCATCCCTAATGACCAGAGAACCGAGGGTGGTGTCTGTTCCCTGTCCTAGTGCCAGTACTAATGACCAGAGAACCGAGGTGATGTCTGTTCCCTGTATAGTCTCTCCCTTCATCCCTCTCTTTCTCTCTCTCCCTCCATACTGCTCTTTCCATCCCTCTCTTCCTCTCTCTCTCCTCCATACTGCTCTTTCCATCCCTCTCTTTCTCTCTCTCCCTCCATACTGCTCTTTCCATCCCTCTCTTTCTCTCTCTCCCTCCATACTGCTCTTTCCATCCCTCTCTTCTCTCTCTCTCCCTCCATACTGCTCTTTCCATCCCTCTCTTTCTCTCTCTCCCTCCATCCCTCTCTTTCTCTCTCCCTCCATCCCTCTCTTTCTCTCCCTCCATCCCTCTCTTTCTCTCTCGTCTCTCCTCCTCTCTCTCTTCTCTCTCTCCCTTCATCCCTCTCTTTCTCTCTCTCCCTTCATCCCTCTCTTTCTCTCTCCTCTCCCTCCATCCTGCTCTTTCCATCCCTCTCTTTCTCTCTCTCCCTCCATCCCTCCCTTTCTCTCTCTCACTATCTCGTTCTCTCTCTCCTCTCTCTCGTTCTCTCTCCTCTCTCTCTCTCTCTCTCTCTCGTTCTCTCTCTCTCTCTCTCTCCTCTCTCGTTCTCTCTCCTCTCTCTCTCTCTCTCTCGTTTCTCTCTCCTCTCTCTCGTTTCTCTCTCCTCTCTCTCGTTCTCTCTCTCTCTCTCCTCGTTTCTCTCTCTCTCTCTCGTTTCTCTCTCCTCTCTCTCGTTCTCTCTCCTCTCTCTCTCGTTCTCTCTCCTCTCTCTCTCGTTCTCTCTCCTCTCTCTCGTTTTCTCTCCTCTCTCTCGTTTTCTCTCCTCTCTCTCGTTCTTCTCTCTCTCTCTCTCTCTCTCTCGTTTTCTCTCCTCTCTCTCTCTCTCTCGTTTTCTCTCCTCTCTCTCGTTTTCTCTCTCTCTCTCTCGTTCTCCTCTCTCTCTCTCTCTCTCGTTTTCTCTCCTCTCTCTCTCTTTCTCTCTCTCTCTCTCGTTCTCTCTCTCTCTCTCTCTCGTTTCTGTCTCTCTCTCTCTCTCTCTCTCTTTCTCCTCTCTCTCTCTCTCGCTTTCTGTCCTCTCTCTCTCTCGCTCTCCTCTCTCTCTCTCGTTTCTCTCTCTCTCTCTCTCTCGTGTTCTCTCTCTCGTTTTCTCTCTCTCTCTCTCTCTCTCGTTTTCTCTCCTCTCTCTCTCTCTCGTTTTCTCCTCTCTCTCTCTCTCGTTTTCTCTCTCTCTCTCTCTCTCTCTCTCGTTTTCTCTCCTCTCTCTCTCTCTCTCGTTTTCTCTCTCTCTCTCTCTCTCTCTCTCTCTCTCTCGTTTTCTCTCCTCTCTCTCTCTCTCTCGTTTTCTCTCTCGTTCTCTGTTCTCTCTCTCTCTCTCTATCTCTCTGATTATATCCGTCACTTCCTCAGGACGGATCTCTTCTTCTCCTCCGTCCCCAGTAAATACATCTTCCTCAAGTCGTTTCCTGTCTCTCCTCCAGGCCTCCCGTTTTCGTCGGCCGACTCCTCTGCCGGGCCCACTAACCACTCAGCATTATCTAACGCCACAAATGGCATTTCATTAGCTTGTTATCCCCGCGGAGGCCTGAACGCTGTACGCTCAATAGCATTATGGGTAATTTCTCATAAAAGACACATTATTGATCCTGGGCTTGGCCCGGGCCCTTACTCTACGTCTGGGTCCCAAACAGCACCCTATTCCCTATGTAGTGCACTACTTTGGACCAGGATCTATAGGGGTAGTGCACTACTTTTTTACCTTTCTCTCCCTGTCTAACTATCCCCTCACTCTCTCTCTTCCTCCTTTCTCTCCCTGTCTAACTATCTCCTCACTCTCTCCCTTCCTCCCTTCCTCTCCCTCTCCTTCCCCCTCTCTTTCCAACTATCCCCTCACTCTCTCTCTCTTCCTCTCCCAGTCTGCCTCTCCTTCTCCCTGTCTAACTCCCCTCACTCTCTCTTCCTCCCTTCTCTCTCTCAAGTCGTTTTCTCTCCCTGTCTAACTATCCCCTCACTCTCTCTCTCCCTTTCTCTCCCTGTCTAACTATCTCCTCACTCTCTCCCTTCCTCCCTTCCTCTCCCTCTCCTTCCCCCATCCAACTATCCCCTCACTCTCTCTCTTCCTCTCCCAGTCTGCCTCTCCGTTCTCCCTGTCTAACTCCCCTCACTCTCTCTCTTCCTCCTTTCTCTCCCTGTCTAACTATCTCCTCACTCTCTCCCTTCCTCCCTTCCTCTCCCTCTCCTTCCCCCCAGTCCAACTATCCCCTCACTCTCTCCCTTCCTCTCCCAGTCTGCCTCTCCTTCCCCCATCCAACTATCCCCTCACTCTCTCCCCTTCCTCTCCCAGTCTGCCTCTCCCTCCCCCTGTCCAACTATCCCCTCACTCTCTCTCTTGGACCTCTCCCAGTCTGCCTCTCCTTCTCCCTGTCTAACTCCCCTCACTCTCTCTCTTCCAGGGCTCCCTTTCTCTCCCTGTCTAACTATCCCCTCACTCTCTCTCTTCCTCCCTTTCTCTCCCTGTCTAACTATCTCCTCACTCTCCCCTTCCTCCCTTCCTCTCCTCTCTCTCTCTTCTCGACCAGTCCAACTATCCCCTCACTCTCTCTCCCTCTCCCAGTCTGCCTCTCCTTCTCCCTGTCTAACTCCCCTCACTCTCTCTCTTCCTCCCTTTCTCTCCCTGTCTAACTATCTCCTCACTCTCCCTTCCTCCCTTCCTCTCCCTCTCCTTCCCCCGTCCAACTATCCCCTCACTCTCTCTCTTCCTCTCCCAGTCTGCCTCTCCCTCCCCCTGTCTAACTATCCCCTCACTCTCTCCCTTCCTCTCCCTGTCTAACTATCCCCTCACTCTCTCTCTTCCTCTCCCAGTCTGCCTCTCCTTCTCCCTGTCTAACTCCCCTCACTCTCTCTCTTCCTCTCCCAGTCTGCCTCTCCCTCCCCCCACTCTCTCCCTTCCTCTCCCTGTCTAACTATCCCCTCACTCTCTCTCTTCCTCTCCCAGTCTGCCTCTCCCTCCCCCTGTCTAACTATCCCCTCACTCTCTCCCTTCCTCTCCCTGTCTAACTATCCCCTCACTCTCTCTCTTCCTCTCCCAGTCTGCCTCTCCTTCTCCCTGTCTAACTATCCCCTCACTCTCTCCCTTCCTCTCCCTGTCTAACTATCCCCTCACTCTCTCTCTTCCTCTCCCAGTCTGCCTCTCCTTCTCCCTGTCTAACTATCCTCTCACTCTCTCTCTTCCTCTCCCAGTCTGCCTCTCCTTCTCCCTGTCTAACTATCCTCTCACTCTCTCTCTTCCTCTCCCAGTCTGCCTCTCCTTCTCCCTGTCTAACTATCCTCTCACTCTCTCTCTTCCTCCCCCTGTCTAACTATCCCCTCACTCTCTCTCTTCCTCCCCCTGTCTAACTATCCCCTCACTCTCTCCCTTCCTCCCTTTCTCTCCCTGTCTAACTATCCCCTCACTCTCTCCCTTCCTCCCTTTCTCTCCCTGTCTATCTCTTCACTCTCTCCCTTCCCCCTGTCTAACTATCCCCTCACTCTCTCCCTTCCTCCCTCCCTCTCCTTCCCCCTGTCTAACTATCTCCTCTCTCTCTCTTCCTCTCCCAGTCTGCCTCTCCTCCCCCTGCAAATAAATAAAATAAAAAATCCTACAATGTGATTTTCTGGAGAGAAAAAAATTCCACTCATTTTGTCTGTCATAGTTGAAGTGTACCAATGATGAAAATGACAGACCTCATCTTTTTAAGTGGGAGAACTTGCACAATTGGTGGCTGAATAAATACTTTTTTGCCCCACTGTATACAGAGAGACCATCCATCTGTCTCCTCTACCCTCATATACAGAGAGACCATCCATCTGTCTCCTCTACCCTCATATACAGAGAGACCATCCATCTGTCTCCTCATATACAGAGAGACCATCCATCTGTCTCCTCTACCCTCATAGACAGAGAGACCATCCATCTGTCTCCTCAACCCTCATATACAGAGAGACCATCCATCTGTCTCCTCATATACAGAGAGACCATCCATCTGTCTCCTCTACCCTCATATACAGAGAGACCATCCATCTGTCTCCTCTACCCTCATATACAGAGAGACCATCCACCTGTCTCCTCATATACAGAGAGACCATCCATCTGTCTCCTCTACCCTCATAGACAGAGAGACCATCCATCTGTCTCCTCTACCCTCATATACAGAGAGACCATCCATCTGTCTCCTCTACCCTCATATACAGAGAGACCATCCATCTGTCTCCTCTACCCTCATATACAGAGAGACCATCCATCTGTCTCCTCTACCCTCATATACAGATAGACCATCCATCTGTCTCCTCTACCCTCATATACAGAGAGACCATCCATCTGTCTCCTCTACCCTCATATACAGAGAGACCATCCATCTGTCTCCTCTACCCTCATATACAGAGAGACCATCCATCTGTCTCCTCTACCCTCATATACAGAGAGACCATCCATCTGTCTCCTCTACCCTCATATACAGAGAGACCATCCATCTGTCTCCTCTACCCTCATATACAGAGAGACCATCCATCTGTCTCCTCTACCCTCATATACAGAGAGACCATCCATCTGTCTCCTCATATACAGAGACCATCCATCTGTCTCCTCATAGACAGAGAGACCATCCATCTGTCTCCTCATATACAGAGACCATCCATCTGTCTCCTCTACCCTCATATACAGAGAGACCATCCATCTGTCTCCTCTACCCTCATATACAGAGAGACCATCCATCTGTCTCCTCTACCCTCATATACAGAGAGACCATCCATCTGTCTCCTCATAGACAGAGAGACCATCCATCTGTCTCCTCATAGACAGAGAGACCATCCATCTGTCTCCTCATAGACAGAGAGACCATCCATCTGTCTCCTCATATACAGAGACCATCCATCTGTCTCCTCTACCCTCATATACAGAGAGACCATCCATCTGTCTCCTCTACCCTCATATACAGAGAGACCATCCATCTGTCTCCTCTACCCTCATATACAGAGAGACCATCCATCTGTCTCCTCATATACAGAGAGACCATCCATCTGTCTCCTCATATACAGAGAGACCATCCATCTGTCTCCTCATATACAGAGAGACCATCCATCTGTCTCCTCTACCCTCATATACAGAGAGACCATCCATCTGTCTCCTCATATACAGAGAGACCATCCATCTGTCTCCTCATATACAGAGAGACCATCCATCTGTCTCCTCATAGACAGAGAGCCCATCCATCTGTCTCCTCATAGACAGAGAGACCATCCATCTGTCTCCTCATAGACAGAGAGACCATCCATCTGTCTCCTCATAGACAGAGAGACCATCCATCTGTCTCCTCATAGACAGAGAGACCATCCATCTGTCTCCTCATATACAGAGAGACCATCCATCTGTCTCCTCTACCCTCATATACAGAGAGACCATCCATCTGTCTCCTCTACCCTCATATACAGAGAGGACATCCATCTGTCTCCTCATATACAGAGAGGACATCCATCTGTCTCCTCTACCCTCATATACAGAGAGACCATCCATCTGTCTCCTCATATACAGAGAGACCATCCATCTGTCTCCTCTACCCTCATAGACAGAGAGACCATCCATCTGTCTCCTCATATACAGAGAGATCATCCATCTGTCTCCTCATATACAGAGAGACTATCCATCTGTCTCCTCATATACAGAGAGACCATCCATCTGTCTCCTCATATACAGAGAGACCATCCATCTGTCTCCTCATATACAGAGAGACCATCCATCTGTCTCCTCTACCCTCATATACAGAGAGACCATCCATCTGTCTCCTCTACCCTCATATACAGAGAGGACATCCATCTGTCTCCTCATATACAGAGAGGACATCCATCTGTCTCCTCTACCCTCATATACAGAGAGGACATCCATCTGTCTCCTCTACCCTCATATACAGAGAGGACATCCATCTGTCTCCTCTACCCTCATATACAGAGAGACCATCCATCTGTCTCCTCATATACAGAGAGACCATCCATCTGTCTCCTCTACCCTCATATACAGAGAGACCATCCATCTGTCTCCTCATAGACAGAGAGACCATCCATCTGTCTCCTCATAGACAGAGAGACCATCCATCTGTCTCCTCATAGACAGAGAGACCATCCATCTGTCTCCTCATAGACAGAGAGACCATCCATCTGTCTCCTCATAGACAGAGAGACCATCCATCTGTCTCCTCATAGACAGAGAGACCATCCATCTGTCTCCTCATAGACAGAGAGACCATCCATCTGTCTCCTCATAGACAGAGAGACCATCCATCTGTCTCCTCATAGACAGAGAGACCATCCATCTGTCTCCTCATAGACAGAGAGACCATCCATCTGTCTCCTCATAGACAGAGAGACCATCCATCTGTCTCCTCATAGACAGAGAGACCATCCATCTGTCTCCTCATAGACAGAGAGACCATCCATCTGTCTCCTCTACCCTCATAGACAGAGACCATCCATCTGTCTCCTCATAGACAGAGAGACCATCCATCTGTCTCCTCTACCCTCATAGACAGAGAGACCATCCGTGTAGTCAGAGATGGAGAACTAACAGAGGACTGTCACAGTAATATGTTACTGTCTGAGGTGTTGGTGGTTTATTTCTGGGCCTGCTCTGCCCTCTAGTGTTCAGGCTGGGTCATTGCAGCAGCTCTTTGAATACAGGAGCCATAAGGAACCTTACTGTAATACGATCTCCTAATACAAGGATACAATTGTCAACCATTTTCTAGACTTCTAGTCGTTGATTGAGAGGAAGCTGGAAGAACCCCAGCCATTTCTTGACAGACCGGCTGAGAGGAACAGACAGACATACAGACTCTTTCCCCCCCCTCCTCTCCCTCAGTCTCACTTCTCTCTTTATGTCCCTAACCCCTTCTCTCTCCCTCCTCCATATTTCTCTCTTACTCATCCCCCTCTTTCTCTCTCCTAGTTGACCTTCCCTAAAGCCAAGCTGCTGCTGATGTCCAGCGACCAGGAAGATATCAACGACTGGTATTACAGCCTGAGCTCTGCTGTAGGGTACGTTAACACAGACACCCCATCTGTCTCTCTCTCACCTCCCCTCTGTCTCTCTCTCTCTGTCTGTCTCTCTCTCTCACTATCTGTCTCTCTGTCTGTCTGTGTCTGTCTCTCTCTCTCTCACCTCCCCTCTCTCTCTCTCTCTCTCTCTCTCTCTCTCTCTCTCTCTCTCTCTCTCTCTCTCTCTCTCTCTGTCTCTGTCTCTCACTATCTGTCTCTCTCTCTCTCTCTCTCTGTCTCTCACTATCTGTCTCTCTCTCTGTCTCTGTCTCTGTCTCTGTCTCTGTCTCTGTCTCTCTCTCTCTCTGTCTCTCTCTCTGTCTCTCACTATCTCTCTGTCTGTCTCTCTCTCTCACTATCTGTCTGTCTCTGTCTGTCTCTCTTTCTGTCTCTCTGTCTCTCTCTCCCTCTCTCTCTCTGGGATGTTAAACACCTGGTGGGTCACTCTTACCTGGACAGGGATGTTAAACACCTGGTGGGTCACTCTTACCTGGCTGGGATGTTAAACACCTGGTGGGTCACTCTTACCTGGCTGGACAGGGATGTTAAACACCTGGTGGGTCACTCTTACCTGGCTGGGATGTTAAACACCTGGTGGGTCACTCTTACCTGGCTGGGATGTTAAACACCTGGTGGGCCACTCTTACCTGGCTGGACAGGGATGTTAAACACCTGGTTGTCTGTGGTCTCTCCAGTCAGTTGTTGTCTGTGGTCTTTCCAGTCAGTTGTTCTAACATGTTGTCTGTGGTCTCTACAGTCAGTTGTTGTCTGTGGTCTCTACAGCCAGTTGTTCTAACATGTTTTCTGTGGTCTTTCCAGTCAGTTGTTGTCAGTGGTCTCTACAGCCAGTTGTTCTAACATGTTGTCTGTGGTCTCTACAGCCAGTTGTTCTAACATGTTGTCTGTGGTCTTTCCAGTCAGTTGTTCTAACATGTTGTCTGTGGTCTCTACAGTCAGTTGTTGTCTGTGGTCTCTACAGCCAGTTGTTCTAACATGTTGTCTGTGGTCTCTACAGCCAGTTGTTCTAACGTGTTGTCTGTGGTCTCTCCAGTCAGTTGTTGTCTGTGGTCTCTCCAGTCAGTTGTTGTCTGTGGTCTCTACAGTCTGTTGTTGTCTGGGGTCTCTACAGTCAGTTGTTGTCTGGGGTCTCTACAGTCAGTTGTTGTCTGGGGTCTCTACAGTCAGTTGTTGTCTGGGGTCTCTACAGTCAGTTGTTGTCTGGGGTCTCTACAGTCAGTTGTTGTCTGGGGTCTCTACAGCCAGTTGTTGTCTGGGGTCTCTACAGCCAGTTGTTGTCTGGGGTCTCTACAGTCAGTTGTTCTAGCATGTTGTCTGTGGTCTCTACAGTCAGTTGTTGTCTGTGGTCTCTACAGCCAGTTGTTGTCTGTGGTCTCTACAGTCAGTTGTTCTAGCATGTTGTCTGTGGTCTCTACAGTCAGTTGTTCTAACATGTTGTCTGTGGTCTCTCCAGTCAGTTGTTCTAACATGTTGTCTGTGGTCTCTACAGTCAGTTGTTGTCTGTGGTCTCTCCAGTCAGTTGTTCTAACATGTTGTCTGGGGACTCTACAGTCAGTTGTTGTCTGTGGTCTCTACAGTCAGTTGTTGTCTGTGGTCTCTACAGTCAGTTGTTCTAACATGTTGTCTGTGGTCTCTACAGTCAGTTGTTCTAACATGTTGTCTGTGGTCTCTACAGTCAGATGTTGTCTGTGGTCTCTACAGTCAGTTGTTGTCTGTGGTCTCTACAGTCAGTTGTTGTCTGTGGTCTCTACAGTCAGTTGTTCTAACATGTTGTCTGTGGTCTCTACAGTCAGTTGTTCTAACATGTTGTCTGTGGTCTCTACAGTCAGATGTTGTCTGTGGTCTCTACAGTCAGTTGTTGTCTGTGGTCTCTACAGTCAGTTGTTGTCTGTGGTCTCTACAGTCAGTTGTTGTCTGTGGTCTCTCCAGTCAGTTGTTGTCTGTGGTCTCTCCAGTCAGTTGTTGTCTGTGGTCTCTCCAGTCAGTTGTTGTCTGTGGTCTCTACAGTCAGTTGTTGTCTGTGGTCTCTCCAGTCAGTTGTTGTCTGTGGTC
The DNA here is from genome assembly GCF_021184085.1 of Oncorhynchus gorbuscha. Taxonomy (NCBI): domain Eukaryota; kingdom Metazoa; phylum Chordata; class Actinopteri; order Salmoniformes; family Salmonidae; genus Oncorhynchus; species Oncorhynchus gorbuscha. The sequence goes on along the minus strand of NW_025748213.1, from coordinate 7,872 downwards.
TCTACAGTCAGTTGTTGTCTGTGGTCTCTACAGTCAGTTGTTGTCTGTGGTCTCTACAGTCAGTTGTTGTCTGTGGTCTCTACAGTCAGTTGTTCTAACATGTTGTCTGTGGTCTCTCCAGTCAGTTAAAGTCCAGGAACACAGTGGTCCATCAGAGAGATGATCTGGTCAGGAGACCTCTACGCTGCTTTGTAGAGGACCAGAAGAACCAAACTACCCCCTCCACACCACCCACCACCCCAGGGAGGAAGAGGATGGCCCCTCCTCCACCCCAGACCCCCTCCAGACCTACAGCTCCAGCAGAAGCAGAGGGCAGCGCCTCCAAGAGGATGAAGCTGACTGGGGGGCCAGCTGAGAGGTGGGTTCATACAGAATGTACTGTATATATATATATATGATAATGCTGTCATTCAGAGGTGGGTTCGTACAGAATGTACAGTATATATATATATGATAATGCTGTCGTTCATAGGTGGGTTTGTACAGAATGGGGCGGCAGCGTAGCCTAGTGGTTAGAGCGTTGGACTAGTAACCGGAAGGTTGCGAGTTCAAACCCCCAAGCTGACAAGGTACAAATCTGTCGTTCTGCCCCTGAACAGGCAGTTAACCCACTGTTCCCAGGCCGTCATTGAAAATAAGAATATGTTCTTAACTGACTTGCCTGGTTAAATAAAGGTAAAATAATAAAAATGTACCGTATATATGATAATGCTGTCATTCAGAGCTGGGTTCATATAGAATGTACCGTATATATGATAATGCTGTCATTCAGAGGTGGGTTCGTACAGAATATATAGGTAGTTATATATATATAACTGCTCAAAAAAATAAAGGGACCACTAAAATAACACGTCCTAGATCCGAATGAATGAAATATTCTGATATAGAGCAGAGGAACTAGAACCCTCTGTCCACTCTATCCTGGTGTTATTACAGTGTAATTACCCTGATATAGAGCAGAGGAACTAGAACCCTCTGTCCTGGTGTTATTACAGTGTAATTACCCTGATATAGAGCAGTGGAACTAGAACCCTCTGTCCTGATGTTATTACAGTGCAATTACCCTGATATAGAGCAGATGAACTAGAACCCTCTGTCCACTCTATCCTGGTGTTATTAGTGTAATTACCCTGATATAGAGCAGAGGAACTAGAACCCTCTGTCCACTCTATCCTGGTGTTATTAGTGTAATTACCCTGATATAGAGCAGAGGAACTAGAACCCTCTGTCCACTCTATCCTGGTGTTATTACAGTGTAATTACCCTGATATAGAGCAGAGGAACTAGAACCCTCTATCCTGGTGTTATTACAGTGTAATTACCCTGATATAGAGCAGAGGAACTAGAACCCTCTATCCTGGTGTTATTACAGTGTAATTACCCTGATATAGAGCAGAGGAACTAGAACCCTCTGTCCTGATGTTGTTACAGTGTAATTACCCTGATATAGAGCAGAGGAACTAGAACCCTCTGTCCTGGTGTTATTACAGTGTATTTACCCTGATATAGAGCAGAGGAACTAGAACCCTCTGTCCTGGTGTTATTACAGTGTATTTACCTGATATAGAGCAGAGGAACTAGAACCCTCTATCCTGGTGTTATTACAGTGTAATTACCCTGATATAGAGCAGAGGAACTAGAACCCTCTGTCCTGGTGTTATTACAGTGTAATTACCCTGATATAGAGCAGAGGAACTAGAACCCTCTGTCCACTCTATCCTGATGTTATTACAGTGTAATTACCCTGATATAGAGCAGTGGAACTAAACCTCTGTCCTGGTGTTATTACAGTGTAATTACCCTGATATAGAGCAGAGGAACTAGAACCCTCTGTCCACTCTATCCTGGTGTTATTAGTGTAATTACCCTGATATAGAGCAGAGGAACTAGAACCCTCTGTCCTGATGTTATTACAGTGTAATTACCCTGATATAGAGCAGAGGAACTAGAACCCTCTATCCTGGTGTTATTACAGTGTAATTACCCTGATATAGAGCAGAGGAACTAGAACCCTCTGTCCTGATGTTGTTACAGTGTAATTACCCTGATATAGAGCAGAGGAACTAGAACCCTCTTTCCTGATGTTATTACAGTGTAATTACCCTGATATAGAGCAGTGGAACTAGAAACCTCTGTCCTGGTGTTATTACAGTGTAATTACCCTGATATAGAGCAGAGGAACTAGAACCCTCTGTCCACTCTATCCTGGTGTTATTAGTGTAATTACCCTGATATAGAGCAGAGGAACTAGAACCCTCTGTCCTGATGTTATTACAGTGTAATTACCCTGATATAGAGCAGAGGAACTAGAACCCTCTGTCCACTCTATCCTTGTGTTATTAGTGTAATTACCCTGATATAGAGCAGAGGAACTAGAACCCTCTGTCCTGATGTTGTTACAGTGTAATTACCCTGATATAGAGCAGAGGAACTAGAACCCTCTATCCTGGTGTTATTACAGTGTAATTACCCTGATATAGAGCAGAGGAACTAGAACCCTCTGTCCTGGTGTTATTACAGTGTAATTACCCTGATATAGAGCAGAGGAACTAGAACCCTCTGTCCTGATGTTATTACAGTGTAATTACCCTGATATAGAGCAGAGGAACTAGAACCCTCTGTCCTGGTGTTATTACAGTGTAATTACCCTGATATAGAGCAGAGGAACTAGAACCCTCTATCCTGGTGTTATTACAGTGTAATTACCCTGATATAGAGCAGAGGAACTAGAACCCTCTATCCTGGTGTTATTACAGTGTAATTACCCTGATATAGAGCAGAGGAACTAGAACCCTCTGTCCTGATGTTGTTACAGTGTAATTACCCTGATATAGAGCAGAGGAACTAGAACCCTCTGTCCTGGTGTTATTACAGTGTATTTACCCTGATATAGAGCAGAGGAACTAGAACCCTCTGTCCTGGTGTTATTACAGTGTATTTACCCTGATATAGAGCAGAGGAACTAGAACCCTCTATCCTGGTGTTATTACAGTGTAATTACCCTGATATAGAGCAGAGGAACTAGAACCCTCTGTCCTGGTGTTATTACAGTGTAATTACCCTGATATAGAGCAGAGGAACTAGAACCCTCTGTCCACTCTATCCTGATGTTATTACAGTGTAATTACCCTGATATAGAGCAGTGGAACAACCTCTGTCCTGGTGTTATTACAGTGTAATTACCCTGATATAGAGCAGAGGAACTAGAACCCTCTGTCCACTCTATCCTGGTGTTATTAGTGTAATTACCCTGATATAGAGCAGAGGAACTAGAACCCTCTGTCCTGATGTTATTACAGTGTAATTACCCTGATATAGAGCAGAGGAACTAGAACCCTCTATCCTGGTGTTATTACAGTGTAATTACCCTGATATAGAGCAGAGGAACTAGAACCCTCTGTCCTGATGTTGTTACAGTGTAATTACCCTGATATAGAGCAGAGGAACTAGAACCCTCTTTCCTGATGTTATTACAGTGTAATTACCCTGATATAGAGCAGTGGAACTAGAACCCTCTGTCCTGATGTTATTACAGTGTAATTACCCTGATATAGAGCAGAGGAACTAGAACCCTCTGTCCACTCTATCCTTGTGTTATTAGTGTAATTACCCTGATATAGAGCAGAGGAACTAGAACCCTCTGTCCTGATGTTGTTACAGTGTAATTACCCTGATATAGAGCAGAGGAACTAGAACCCTCTATCCTGGTGTTATTACAGTGTAATTACCCTGATATAGAGCAGAGGAACTAGAACCCTCTGTCCTGGTGTTATTACAGTGTAATTACCCTGATATAGAGCAGAGGAACTAGAACCCTCTGTCCTGATGTTATTACAGTGTAATTACCCTGATATAGAGCAGAGGAACTAGAACCCTCTGTCCTGGTGTTATTACAGTGTAATTACCCTGATATAGAGCAGAGGAACTAGAACCCTCTATCCTGGTGTTATTACAGTGTAATTACCCTGATATAGAGCAGAGGAACTAGAACCCTCTATCCTGGTGTTATTACAGTGTAATTACCCTGATATAGAGCAGAGGAACTAGAACCCTCTGTCCTGATGTTGTTACAGTGTAATTACCCTGATATAGAGCAGAGGAACTAGAACCCTCTTTCCTGATGTTATTACAGTGTAATTACCCTGATATAGAGCAGAGGAACTAGAACCCTCTATCCTGGTGTTATTACAGTGTAATTACCCTGATATAGAGCAGAGGAACTAGAACCCTCTGTCCTGGTGTTATTACAGTGTAATTACCCTGATATAGAGCAGAGGAACTAGAACCCTGTCCACTCGATCCTGGTGTTATTACAGTGTAATTACCTGATATAGAGCAGAGGAACTAGAACCCTGTCCACTCGATCCTGGTGTTATTACAGTGTAATTACCCTGATATAGAGCAGAGGAACTAGAACCCCCTGTCCACTACAGTGTAATTACCCTGATATAGAGCAGAGGAACTAGAACCCTCTATCCTGGTGTTATTACAGTGTATTTACCCTGATATAGAGCAGGAACTAGAACCCTCTATCTGATGTTATTACAGTGTATTTACCCTGATATAGAGCAGAGGAACTAGAACCCTCTGTCCTGGATGTTATTACAGTGTAATTACCCTGATATAGAGCAGAGGAACTAGAACCCTCTATCCTGGTGTTATTACAGTGTAATTACCCTGATATAGAGCAGAGGAACTAGAACCCTCTGTCCTGATGTTGTTACAGTGTAATTACCTGATATAGAGCAGAGGAACTAGAACCTGTCCACTCTATCCTGTAGTGTTATTACAGTGTAGTACCTGATATAGAGCAGAGAGACTTAGAACCCTCTGTCTGATGTTATACAGTGCTCCAAGTACCCTGATATAGAGCAGAGGATCTAGACTACTCTGTCCTGATGTTGTTACAGTGTAATTACCCTGATATAGAGCAGAGGAACTAGAACCCTCTATCCTGGTGTTATTACAGTGTAATTGCCACAGTATAGACAGGAGTGAACAACACATTTTTTCACATTCTTCTTCGTTCTCTCCCAGTGAACCGGCCAGGTCAAGCTGTGTGATCCTGTGAAGGGACCAAGAACTTCAGAGATCCTTGCTCTTTCCACAAACCAATCCAAGTCTGACAGATAAGCGTTAATGGGGGGGGGGGGTGTATGAGGGAAGATGGGGGGGGGTGTATGAGGAGAGATGGGGGGGGTATTTAGATACTGGAGAATCAGGTTCATTTGAGAGATGGGGAGGTAGCTAGATACTGGAGAATCAGGTTAATGGGGATATGGGAGGTAGTTAGATACTGAAGAATCAGGTTGAGGGGATGTGAGGAGAGATGGGAGGTAGTTGGATACTGAGAATCAGGTTAAGGAGGGGATGTGAGGAGAGATGGGAGGTAGTTAGATACTGGAGAATCAGGTTAAGGAGGGGATGTGAGGAGAAATGGAGAATCAGGTTAATGGGGGAGGTAGTTAGATACTGGAGAATCAGGTTAATGGGGAGGTAGTTAGATACTGAGAATCATGTTAATGGGGAGTAGGGGGTAGCTAGATACTGGAGAATCAGGTTAATGGGGGGGGTAGTTAGATACTAGAGAATCATGTTAATGGGGGGTAGTTAGATACTGGAGAATCAGGTTAATGGGGGATAGTTAGATACTGGAGAATCAGGTTAATGGGGGGTAGTTAGATACTGGAGAATCAGGTTAATGGGGAGGGTAGTTGGATACTGGAGAATCAGGTTAATGGGGGTAGTTAGATACTGGAGAATCAGGTTAATGGGGAGGTAGTTAGATACTGGAGAATCATGTTAATGGGGGAGTAGGGGGTAGCTAGATACTGGAGAATCAGGTTAATGGGGGTAGTTAGATACTAGAGAATCATGTTAATGGGGGGGTAGTTAGATACTGCAGAATCATGTTAATGGAAAGATGGGGGGTAGTTAGATACTGGAGAATCAGGTTAACGAGGGGGATATGAGGAGAGATGGGAGCTAGTTAGATACTGGAGAATCCGGTTAATGGGGGGATATGGGAGTAGAGATGGGAGCTAGTTAGATACTGGAGAATCAGGTTAATGAGGGGGATATGAGGAGAGATGGGAGCTAGTTAGATACTGGAGAATCAGGTTAACGAGGGGGATATGAGGAGAGATGGGGAGCTAGTTAGATACTGGAGAATCAGGTTAACGAGGGGATATGGGAGCTAGTTAGATACTGGAGAATCAGGTTAACGAGGGGGGATATGAGGAGAGATGGGAGCTAGTTAGATACTGGAGAATCAGGTTAACGAGGGGGATATGAGGAGAGATGGGAGGTAGTTAGATACTGGAGAATCAGGTTAACGAGGGGGATATGAGGAGAGATGGGAGCTAGTTAGAAGATATGAAATGTGAAGATTTTAACACTGACACCAAAGACTCACTTTGAAACACCTTCACGACAGAAGCTCAAGGAGATGGAAAATGTGAGTTTGACTCCGAAAGAAATGAATGTTTTGTCCTGAATAGAATGTTTCCATGTATGTGTCAGAGCAAAAAGATCAGCAGGAGAATAGTGTGGTACTAGATTGGGAATCAAAACTGTCCCCTGGGATATTTTGGCAGCACAATACCATCTGAATGTTAAATCGAGATTTTTACTGTCTATTTACATTTAATTCAGACAAGAACTGAAATATTAGTAACATATCATGCTTGTCTCTATGGTAATATACAATATATTATAATATCAGTTGTCTCTATGGTAATATACAGTATATTATAATATCATGCTTGTCTCTATGGTAATATACAGTATATTATAATAATTAGTAACATATCATGCTTGTCTCTATGGTAATATATAGTATATTATAATATCAGTAAAATTTTGTCTCTATGGTAATTACAGTATATTATAATATCATGCTTGTCTCTATGGTAATAAACAGTATATTATAATATCATGCTTGTCTCTATGGTAATAAACAGTATATTATAATATCATGCTTGTCTCTATGGTAATATACAGTATATTATAATATTAGTTACATGCTTGTCTCTATGGTAATATACAGTATATTATAATATTAGTAACATATCATGCTTCTCTCTATGGTAATATATAGTATATTATAATATCATACTTGTCTCTATGGTAATATATAGTATATTATAATATTAGTTACATGCTTGTCTCTATGGTAATATACAGTGTATTGTAATGTTAGTAACATATCATGCTTGTCTCTATGGTAATATACAGTATATTATAATATTAGTAACTATATCATGCTTGTCTCTATGATAATATACAGTATATTATAATAATAGTAACATATCATGCTTGTCTCTATGGTAATATACAGTATATTATAATATCATGCTTGTCTCTATGGTAATATACAGTATATTATAATATCATGCTTGTCTCTATGGTAATATATAGTATATTATAATATTAGTTACATGCTTGTCTCTATGGTAATATACAGTGTATTATAATGTTAGTAACATATCATGCTTGTCTCTATGGTAATATACAGTATATTATAATATCAGTAAAATGTTTGTCTCTATGGTAATAAACAGTATATATAATATATGCTTGTCTCTATGGTAATATACAGTATATTATAATATTAGTTACATGCTTATATATATAGTAATATATAGTATATTATAATATTAGCCTTTATATCATGCTTGTCTCTATGTTAATATACAGTATATTATAATATTAGTAATAACATATCATGCTTGTCTCTATGATAATATACAGTATATTATAATATTAGTTACATGCTTGTCTCTATGGTAATATATAGTATATTATAATATTAGTAACATATAACTTGTCTCTATGGTAATATACAGTATATTATAATATTAGTAACATATC
>NW_025748212.1:0-38855 GCF_021184085.1 Oncorhynchus gorbuscha | reverse complement strand
AATACAGGGTGAATACAGGATGAATACAGGATGAGGGTGAATACAGGATGAATACAGGATGAATACAGGATGAATACAGGGTGAATACAGGATGAATACAGGATGAATACAGGATGAATACAGGATGAATACAGGATGAATACAGGGTGAGGGTGAATACAGGGTGAATACAGGGTGAATACAGGGTGAATACAGGGTGAATACAGGATGAATACAGGGTGAATACAGGATGAATACAGGATGAATACAGGATGAGGGTGAATACAGGATGAATACAGGATGAGGGTGAATACAGGATGAATACAGGATGAATACAGGATGAATACAGGATGAATACAGGATGAATACAGGATGAATACAGGGTGAATACAGGATGAATACAGGATGAATACAGGATGAATACAGGATGAATACAGGGTGAATACAGGATGAATACAGGGTGAATACAGGATGAATACAGGGTGAGGGTGAATACAGGATGAATACAGGGTGAGGGTGAATACAGGATGAATACAGGATGAATACAGGGTGAATACAGGGTGAATACAGGGTGAATACAGGATGAATACAGGGTGAATACAGGGTGAATACAGGGTGAATACAGGATGAATACAGGATGAATACAGGATGAGGATGAATACAGGATGAATACAGGATGAATACAGGATGAATACAGGATGAATACAGGATGAATACAGGATGAATACAGGGTGAATACAGGATGAATACAGGGTGAATACAGGATGAATACAGGATGAATACAGGGTGAATACAGGGTGAATACAGGATGAATACAGGGTGAATACAGGATGAATACAGGATGAATACAGGATGAATACAGGATGAATACAGGATGAATACAGGATGAATACAGGATGAATACAGGGTGAATACAGGATGAATACAGGGTGAATACAGGATGAATACAGGATGAGGGTGAATACAGGATGAATACAGGATGAATACAGGGTGAATACAGGGTGAATACAGGGTGAATACAGGATGAATACAGGATGAATACAGGATGAATACAGGGTGAATACAGGATGAATACAGGATGAATACAGGGTGAGGGTGAATACAGGATGAATACAGGGTGAGGGTGAATACAGGATGAATACAGGATGAATACAGGGTGAATACAGGGTGAATACAGGGTGAATACAGGATGAATACAGGATGAATACAGGGTGAGGGTGAATACAGGATGAATACAGGATGAATACAGGGTGAATACAGGGTGAATACAGGGTGAATACAGGATGAATACAGGATGAGGATGAATACAGGATGAATACAGGATGAATACAGGATGAATACAGGATGAATACAGGATGAATACAGGGTGAATACAGGATGAATACAGGATGAATACAGGATGAATACAGGGTGAATACAGGGTGAATACAGGATGAATACAGGGTGAATACAGGATGAATACAGGATGAATACAGGATGAATACAGAGGTGAATACAGGATGAATACAGGGTGAGGGTGAATACAGGATGAATACAGGGTGAGGGTGAATACAGGATGAATACAGGGTGAATACAGGGTGAATACAGGGTGAATACAGGGTGAATACAGGAGTGAATACAGGATGAATACAGGATGAATACAGGATGAATACAGGGTGAATACAGGGTGAATACAGGATGAATACAGGATGAATACAGGATGAATACAGGATGAATACAGGGTGAGGGTGAATACAGGGTGAATACAGGGTGAATACAGGGTGAATACAGGATGAATACAGGATGAATACAGGGTGAATACAGGGTGAATACAGGATGAATACAGGATGAATACAGGATGAGGGTGAATACAGGATGAATACAGGATGAGGGTGAATACAGGATGAATACAGGATGAATACAGGATGAATACAGGATGAATACAGGGTGAATACAGGATGAATACAGGATGAATACAGGATGAATACAGGGTGAATACAGGATGAATACAGGATGAATACAGGATGAATACAGGGTGAATACAGGGTGAATACAGGATGAATACAGGGTGAATACAGGATGAATACAGGATGAATACAGGATGAATACAGGGTGAATACAGGATGAATACAGGGTGAGGGTGAATACAGGATGAATACAGGGTGAGGAGTGAATACAGGATGAATACAGGGTGAATACAGGGTGAATACAGGGTGAATACAGGGTGAATACAGGGTGAATACAGGATGAATACAGGATGAATACAGGATGAATACAGGGTGAATACAGGATGAGGGTGAATACAGGATGAATACAGGATGAATACAGGATGAATACAGGATGAATACAGGGTGAGGGTGAATACAGGGTGAATACAGGGTGAATACAGGATGAATACAGGATGAATACAGGGTGAATACAGGGTGAATACAGGATGAATACAGGATGAATACAGGATGAGGGTGAATACAGGATGAATACAGGATGAGGGTGAATACAGGATGAATACAGGATGAATACAGGATGAATACAGGATGAATACAGGGTGAATACAGGATGAATACAGGATGAATACAGGATGAATACAGGGTGAATACAGGATGAATACAGGGTGAATACAGGGTGAATACAGGGTGAGGGTGAATACAGGATGAATACAGGGTGAGGGTGAATACAGGATGAATACAGGGTGAATACAGGGTGAATACAGGGTGAATACAGGGTGAATACAGGGTGAATACAGGGTGAATACAGGGTGAGGGTGAATACAGGGTGAATACAGGGTGAATACAGGGTGAATACAGGGTGAATACAGGGTGAATACAGGGTGAATACAGGGTGAGGGTGAATACAGGGTGAATACAGGGTGAATACAGGATGAATACAGGGTGAATACAGGGTGAATACAGGGTGAATACAGGGTGAATACAGGGTGAATACAGGGTGAGGGTGAATACAGGGTGAATACAGGATGAATACAGGGTGAGGGTGAATACAGGATGAATACAGGGTGAGGGTGAATACAGGATGAATACAGGGTGAATACAGGGTGAATACAGGGTGAATACAGGGTGAATACAGGGTGAATACAGGGTGAATACAGGGTGAGGTTGAATACAGGGTGAATACAGGGTGAATACAGGGTGAATACAGGGTGAATACAGGGTGAATACAGGGTGAATACAGGGTGAGGGTGAATACAGGGTGAATACAGGGTGAATACAGGGTGAATACAGGATGAATACAGGGTGAATACAGGATGAATACAGGATGAATACAGGAAGAATACAGGATGAATACAGGGTGAGGGTGAATACAGGATGAATACAGGGTGAATACAGGATGAATACAGGATGAATACAGGATGAATACAGGGTGAATACAGGATGAATACAGGGTGAATACAGGATGAATACAGGATGAATACAGGGTGAATACAGGGTGAGGATGAATACAGGGTGAATACAGGATGAATACAGGATGAATACAGGATGAATACAGGATGAATACAGGGTGAATACAGGATGAATACAGGGTGAATACAGGATGAATACAGGATGAATACAGGATGAATACAGGATGAATACAGGGTGAATACAGGATGAATACAGGGTGAATACAGGATGAATACAGGGTGAATACAGGGTGAATACAGGGTGAATACAGGGTGAATACAGGGTGAATACAGGATGAATACAGGATGAATACAGGATGAATACAGGATGAATACAGGGTGAATACAGGGTGAATACAGGGTGAATACAGGATGAATACAGGGTGAATACAGGATGAATACAGGGTGAATACAGGGTGAATACAGGGTGAATACAGGGTGAGGGTGAATACAGGGTGAATACAGGGTGAATACAGGGTGAATACAGGATGAGGGTGAATACAGGTTGAATACAGGGTGAGGGTGAATACAGGATGAATACAGGATGAATACAGGGTGAATACAGGATGAATACAGGATGAATACAGGGTGAATACAGGATGAATACAGGGTGAATACAGGGTGAATACAGGATGAATACAGGGTGAATACAGGATGAATACAGGATGAATACAGGGTGAATACAGGATGAATACAGGGTGAATACAGGATGAATACAGGATGAATACAGGGTGAATACAGGATGAATACAGGGTGAATACAGGGTGAATACAGGATGAATACAGGGTGAATACAGGATGAATACAGGATGAATACAGGATGAATACAGGGTGAATACAGGGTGAATACAGGGTGAATACAGGGTGAATACAGGATGAGGGTGAATACAGGTTGAATACAGGATGAATACAGGGTGAGGGTGAATACAGGATGAATACAGGGTGAATACAGGATGAATACAGGATGAATACAGGGTGAGGGTGAATACAGGATGAATACAGGGTGAATACAGGGTGAATACAGGATGAATACAGGGGTGAATACAGGGTGAATACAGGATGAATACAGGATGAATACAGGATGAATACAGGGTGAATACAGGGTGAATACAGGGTGAGGGTGAATACAGGGTGAATACAGGGTGAATACAGGGTGAATACAGGATGAGGGTGAATACAGGTTGAATACAGGGTGAGGGTGAATACAGGATGAATACAGGATGAATACAGGGTGAATACAGGGTGAATACAGGGTGAATACAGGGTGAATACAGGGTGAATACAGGATGAATACAGGGTGAATACAGGGTGAATACAGGGTGAATACAGGGTGAGGGTGAATACAGGATGAATACAGGGTGAGGGTGAATACAGGGTGAATACAGGGTGAGGATGAATACAGGGTGAATACAGGATGAATACAGGGTGAATACAGGATGAATACAGGATGAATACAGGATGAATACAGGGTGAATACAGGATGAATACAGGATGAATACAGGAAGAATACAGGATGAATACAGGGTGAATACAGGGTGAATACAGGGTGAATACAGGGTGAATACAGGGTGAATACAGGATGAATACAGGATGAATACAGGATGAATACAGGATGAATACAGGGTGAATACAGGATGAATACAGGGTGAATACAGGATGAATACAGGGTGAATACAGGGTGAATACAGGGTGAATACAGGGTGAATACAGGGTGAATACAGGGTGAGGGTGAATACAGGGTGAATACAGGGTGAATACAGGGTGAATACAGGATGAGGGTGAATACAGGTTGAATACAGGGTGAGGGTGAATACAGGATGAATACAGGATGAATACAGGGTGAATACAGGATGAATACAGGATGAATACAGGATGAATACAGGGTGAATACAGGAGTGAATACAGGGTGAATACAGGGTGAATACAGGGTGAATACAGGATGAATACAGGGTGAATACAGGGTGAATACAGGGTGAATACAGGGTGAATACAGCGTGAGGGTGAATACAGGGTGAATACAGGATGAGGGTGAATACAGGATGAATACAGGATGAATACAGGATGAATACAGGGTGAATACAGGGTGAATACAGGGTGAATACAGGGTGAATACAGGGTGAATACAGGGTGAGGGTGAATACAGGGTGAATACAGGATGAGGGTGAATACAGGATGAATACAGGATGAATACAGGATGAATACAGGATGAATACAGGATGAATACAGGGTGAATACAGGGTGAATACAGGGTGAATACAGGGTGAATACAGGGTGAATACAGGGTGAGGGTGAATACAGGGTGAATACAGGGTGAATACAGGGTGAATACAGGATGAGGGTGAATACAGGTTGAATACAGGGTGAGGGTGAATACAGGATGAATACAGGATGAATACAGGATGAATACAGGATGAATACAGGATGAATACAGGATGAATACAGGATGAATACAGGATGAATACAGGGTGAATACAGGGTGAGGGTGAATACAGGATGAATACAGGATGAATACAGGATGAGGGTGAATACAGGATGAATACAGGATGAATACAGGGTGAGGTGAATACAGGATGAATACAGGATGAATACAGGGTGAGGGTGAATACAGGATGAATACAGGATGAATACAGGGTGAGGGTGAATACAGGGTGAATACAGGGTGAATACAGGGTGAATACAGGATGAATACAGGATGAATACAGGGTGAATACAGGATGAATACAGGATGAATACAGGATGAATACAGGATGAATACAGGGTGAATACAGGGTGAGGGTGAATACAGGATGAATACAGGATGAATACAGGATGAATACAGGATGAATACAGGGTGAGGGTGAATACAGGATGAATACAGGATGAATACAGGGTGAGGGTGAATACAGGATGAATACAGGATGAATACAGGGTGAGGGTGAATACAGGATGAATACAGGATGAATACAGGATGAATACAGGGTGAATACAGGGTGAATACAGGGTGAATACAGGGTGAGGGTGAATACAGGATGAATACAGGATGAATACAGGGTGAATACAGGGTGAATACAGGGTGAATACAGGGTGAGGGTGAATACAGGGTGAATACAGGATGAGGGTGAATACAGGATGAATACAGGATGAATACAGGATGAATACAGGATGAATACAGGGTGAATACAGGGTGAATACAGGATGAATACAGGATGAATACAGGGTGAATACAGGGTGAATACAGGATGAATACAGGATGAATACAGGGTGAATACAGGGTGAATACAGGATGAATACAGGGTGAGGGTGAATACAGGATGAATACAGGATGAATACAGGATGAATACAGGATGAATACAGGGTGAGGGTGAATACAGGATGAATACAGGATGAATACAGGGTGAGGGTGAATACAGGATGAATACAGGATGAATACAGGGTGAGGGTGAATACAGGATGAATACAGGGTGAGGGTGAATACAGGATGAATACAGGATGAATACAGGATGAATACAGGAGTGAATACAGGATGAATACAGGGTGAATACAGGGTGAATACAGGGTGAATACAGGATGAATACAGGGTGAATACAGGGTGAATACAGGATGAATACAGGATGAATACAGGATGAATACAGGATGAATACAGGGTGAGGGTGAATACAGGGTGAATACAGGGTGAATACAGGATGAATACAGGATGAATACAGGGTGAATACAGGATGAATACAGGGTGAATACAGGGTGAATACAGGATGAATACAGGGTGAGGGTGAATACAGGATGAATACAGGATGAATACAGGGTGAATACAGGATGAATACAGGATGAATACAGGGTGAATACAGGGTGAATACAGGGTGAATACAGGATGAGGGTGAATACAGGATGAATACAGGGTGAGGGTGAATACAGGATGAATACAGGGTGAGGGTGAATACAGGATGAATACAGGGTGAGGGTGAATACAGGATGAATACAGGATGAATACAGGATGAATACAGGGTGAATACAGGATGAATACAGGGTGAGGAGTGAATACAGGATGAATACAGGATGAATACAGGGTGAGGGTGAATACAGGATGAATACAGGATGAGGAGTGAATACAGGATGAATACAGGATGAATACAGGATGAATACAGGGTGAATACAGGGTGAATACAGGGTGAATACAGGGTGAATACAGGGTGAATACAGGGTGAGGGTGAATACAGGGTGAATACAGGATGAGGGTGAATACAGGATGAATACAGGATGAATACAGGATGAATACAGGATGAATACAGGGTGAATACAGGATGAATACAGGGTGAATACAGGATGAATACAGGGTGAGGGTGAATACAGGATGAATACAGGATGAATACAGGATGAATACAGGGTGAATACAGGGTGAATACAGGGTGAATACAGGGTGAATACAGGGTGAATACAGGGTGAGGGTGAATACAGGGTGAATACAGGATGAGGGTGAATACAGGATGAATACAGGATGAATACAGGGTGAATACAGGGTGAATACAGGGTGAATACAGGGTGGATACAGGGTGAGGGTGAATACAGGGTGAATACAGGGTGAATACAGGGTGAATACAGGATGAGGGTGAATACAGGTTGAATACAGGGTGAGGGTGAATACAGGATGAATACAGGATGAATACAGGATGAATACAGGATGAATACAGGGTGAATACAGGATGAATACAGGATGAATACAGGATGAATACAGGATGAATACAGGATGAATACAGGGTGAATACAGGATGAATACAGGATGAATACAGGATGAATACAGGATGAATACAGGGTGAATACAGGATGAATACAGGGTGAATACAGGATGAATACAGGGTGAATACAGGATGAATACAGGATGAATACAGGGTGAATACAGGGTGAATACAGGGTGAATACAGGATGAATACAGGATGAATACAGGATGAATACAGGGTGAATACAGGATGAATACAGGGTGAATACAGGATGAATACAGGATGAATACAGGGTGAATACAGGGTGAATACAGGATGAATACAGGGTGAATACAGGGTGAATACAGGGTGAATACAGGGTGAATACAGGGTGAGGGTGAATACAGGGTGAATACAGGATGAATACAGGGTGAATACAGGGTGAATACAGGATGAATACAGGGTGAGGGTGAATACAGGATGAATACAGGATGAATACAGGATGAATACAGGATGAATACAGGGTGAATACAGGATGAATACAGGGTGAGGGTGAATACAGGGTGAATACAGGATGAATACAGGATGAATACAGGATGAATACAGGGTGAATACAGGGTGAATACAGGATGAATACAGGGTGAGGGTGAATACAGGATGAATACAGGATGAATACAGGGTGAATACAGGGTGAATACAGGATGAATACAGGGTGAGGGTGAATACAGGATGAATACAGGATGAATACAGGATGAATACAGGGTGAATACAGGATGAATACAGGGTGAGGGTGAATACAGGATGAATACAGGATGAATACAGGGTGAATACAGGATGAATACAGGGTGAATACAGGATGAATACAGGGTGAGGGTGAATACAGGATGAATACAGGATGAATACAGGGTGAATACAGGATGAATACAGGGTGAATACAGGATGAATACAGGATGAATACAGGGTGAATACAGGATGAATACAGGGGTGAATACAGGGGTGAATACAGGGTGAATACAGGATGAATACAGGATGAATACAGGATGAATACAGGGATGAATACAGGGTGAATACAGGGTGAATACAGGGTGAATACAGGATGAATACAGGATGAATACAGGATGAGGGTGAATACAGGATGAATACAGGATGAATACAGGATGAATACAGGGTGAATACAGGATGAATACAGGGTGAATACAGGATGAATACAGGATGAATACAGGATGAATACAGGATGAATACAGGGTGAGGGTGAATACAGGGTGAATACAGGATGAATACAGGGTGAATACAGGATGAATACAGGATGAATACAGGATGAATACAGGATGAATACAGGGTGAGGGTGAATACAGGGTGAATACAGGGTGAATACAGGGTGAATACAGGATGAATACAGGGTGAGGGTGAATACAGGGTGAATACAGGATGAGGGTGAATACAGGATGAATACAGGATGAATACAGGATGAATACAGGATGAATACAGGGTGAATACAGGATGAATACAGGGTGAATACAGGATGAATACAGGATGAATACAGGGTGAATACAGGGTGAATACAGGGTGAATACAGGGTGAATACAGGGTGAATACAGGGTGAGGGTGAATACAGGGTGAATACAGGATGAATACAGGATGAATACAGGATGAATACAGGGTGAATACAGGATGAATACAGGATGAATACAGGATGAATACAGGGTGAATACAGGGTGAATACAGGGTGAATACAGGGTGAATACAGGGTGAGGGTGAATACAGGGTGAATACAGGATGAATACAGGGTGAATACAGGGTGAATACAGGATGAATACAGGGTGAGGGTGAATACAGGATGAATACAGGATGAATACAGGATGAATACAGGATGAATACAGGGTG
Organism: Oncorhynchus gorbuscha; assembly: GCF_021184085.1. Lineage (NCBI taxonomy): Eukaryota > Metazoa > Chordata > Actinopteri > Salmoniformes > Salmonidae > Oncorhynchus > Oncorhynchus gorbuscha. Next base: position 28,953 of record NW_025748212.1, on the reverse strand, counting down.
AATACAGGATGAATACAGGGTGAATACAGGGTGAATACAGGATGAATACAGGGTGAGGGTGAATACAGGATGAATACAGGATGAATACAGGATGAATACAGGATGAATACAGGATGAATACAGGATGAATACAGGATGAATACAGGGTGAATACAGGGTGAATACAGGATGAATACAGGGTGAGGGTGAATACAGGATGAATACAGGATGAATACAGGGTGAGGGTGAATACAGGATGAATACAGGATGAATACAGGGTGAGGGTGAATACAGGGTGAATACAGGGTGAATACAGGGTGAATACAGGGTGAATACAGGGTGAGGGTGAATACAGGGTGAATACAGGATGAATACAGGGTGAATACAGGGTGAATACAGGATGAATACAGGGTGAGGGTGAATACAGGATGAATACAGGATGAATACAGGATGAATACAGGATGAATACAGGGTGAATACAGGATGAATACAGGGTGAGGGTGAATACAGGGTGAATACAGGATGAATACAGGATGAATACAGGATGAATACAGGGTGAATACAGGGTGAATACAGGATGAATACAGGGTGAGGGTGAATACAGGATGAATACAGGATGAATACAGGGTGAATACAGGGTGAATACAGGATGAATACAGGGTGAGGGTGAATACAGGATGAATACAGGATGAATACAGGATGAATACAGGGTGAATACAGGATGAATACAGGGTGAGGGTGAATACAGGATGAATACAGGATGAATACAGGGTGAATACAGGATGAATACAGGGTGAATACAGGATGAATACAGGGTGAGGATGAATACAGGATGAATACAGGATGAATACAGGATGAATACAGGATGAATACAGGGTGAATACAGGATGAATACAGGGTGAATACAGGATGAATACAGGATGAATACAGGGTGAATACAGGATGAATACAGGGTGAATACAGGGTGAATACAGGGTGAATACAGGATGAATACAGGATGAATACAGGATGAATACAGGATGAATACAGGGTGAATACAGGGTGAATACAGGGTGAATACAGGATGAATACAGGATGAATACAGGATGAGGGTGAATACAGGATGAATACAGGATGAATACAGGATGAATACAGGGTGAATACAGGATGAATACAGGGTGAATACAGGATGAATACAGGATGAATACAGGGTGAATACAGGGTGAATACAGGGTGAATACAGGGTGAATACAGGATGAATACAGGGTGAGGGTGAATACAGGGTGAATACAGGATGAGGGTGAATACAGGATGAATACAGGATGAATACAGGATGAATACAGGATGAATACAGGGTGAATACAGGATGAATACAGGGTGAATACAGGATGAATACAGGATGAATACAGGGTGAATACAGGGTGAATACAGGGTGAATACAGGGTGAATACAGGGTGAGGGTGAATACAGGGTGAATACAGGGTGAATACAGGATGAATACAGGATGAATACAGGGTGAATACAGGATGAATACAGGATGAATACAGGATGAATACAGGGTGAATACAGGGTGAATACAGGGTGAATACAGGGTGAATACAGGGTGAATACAGGGTGAGGGTGAATACAGGGTGAATACAGGATGAGGGTGAATACAGGATGAATACAGGATGAATACAGGATGAATACAGGATGAATACAGGATGAATACAGGGTGAGGGTGAATACAGGATGAATACAGGATGAATACAGGATAAATACAGGATGAATACAGGGTGAATACAGGATGAATACAGGGTGAGGGTGAATACAGGGTGAATACAGGATGAATACAGGATGAATACAGGATGAATACAGGGTGAATACAGGGTGAATACAGGATGAATACAGGGTGAATACAGGGTGAGGGTGAATACAGGATGAATACAGGATGAATACAGGATGAATACAGGATGAATACAGGATGAATACAGGGTGAATACAGGATGAATACAGGATGAATACAGGGTGAATACAGGATGAATACAGGATGAATACAGGATGAATACAGGGTGAATACAGGATGAATACAGGATGAATACAGGATGAATACAGGGTGAATACAGGATGAATACAGGGTGAATACAGGATGAATACAGGATGAATACAGGGTGAATACAGGGTGAATACAGGATGAATACAGGGTGAATACAGGGTGAATACAGGGTGAATACAGGGTGAATACAGGGTGAGGGTGAATACAGGGTGAATACAGGATGAATACAGGGTGAATACAGGGTGAATACAGGATGAATACAGGGTGAGGGTGAATACAGGATGAATACAGGATGAATACAGGATGAATACAGGATGAATACAGGGTGAATACAGGATGAATACAGGGTGAGGGTGAATACAGGGTGAATACAGGATGAATACAGGATGAATACAGGATGAATACAGGGTGAATACAGGGTGAATACAGGATGAATACAGGGTGAGGGTGAATACAGGATGAATACAGGATGAATACAGGGTGAGGGTGAATACAGGATGAATACAGGATGAATACAGGGTGAGGGTGAATACAGGATGAATACAGGATGAATACAGGATGAATACAGGATGAATACAGGATGAATACAGGATGAATACAGGATGAATACAGGGTGAATACAGGGTGAATACAGGATGAATACAGGGTGAATACAGGGTGAATACAGGGTGAATACAGGATGAATACAGGATGAATACAGGGTGAGGGTGAATACAGGATGAATACAGGATGAATACAGGGTGAGGGTGAATACAGGGTGAATACAGGGTGAATACAGGGTGAATACAGGGTGAATACAGGGTGAGGGTGAATACAGGGTGAATACAGGATGAGGGTGAATACAGGATGAATACAGGATGAATACAGGATGAATACAGGATGAATACAGGATGAATACAGGGTGAGGGTGAATACAGGATGAATACAGGATGAATACAGGATAAATACAGGATGAATACAGGGTGAATACAGGATGAATACAGGGTGAGGGTGAATACAGGGTGAATACAGGATGAATACAGGATGAATACAGGGTGAATACAGGATGAATACAGGATGAATACAGGATGAATACAGGATGAATACAGGATGAATACAGGGTGAATACAGGATGAATACAGGGTGAATACAGGATGAATACAGGGTGAATACAGGATGAATACAGGATGAATACAGGATGAATACAGGGTGAATACAGGGTGAATACAGGATGAATACAGGATGAATACAGGATGAATACAGGGTGAATACAGGATGAATACAGGGTGAATACAGGATGAATACAGGATGAATACAGGGTAGATACAGGGTGAATACAGGATGAATACAGGTGGGCCACAGGGTGAATACAGGGTGAATACAGGGTGAATACAGGGTGGTGAATACAAGTGAATACAGGATGAATACAGGGTGAATACAGGAGTGAATACAGGATGAATACAGGAGGTGAGGAAGTGAATACAGGATGAATACAGGATGAATACAGGATGGATGGGATGAATACAGAGGTGAATGGGATGAATACAGGGTGAGGGGTGAATACAGAATTGAATACAGGATGAATACAGGATGAATACAGGATGAATACAAGTGAATACAGGGTGAATACAGGATGAATACAGGGTGAGGGTGAATACAGGATGAATACAGGATGAATACAGGGTGAATACAGGTGAATACAGGATGAATACAGGGTGAGTGTGAATCACAGGATGAATACAGGACAAACTACAGGCATGGAGATGAAGGAGTGAATACAGGATGAATACAGGGTGAGGGTGAATGGATGAATACAGGATGAATACAGGGTGAATACAGGATGAATACAGGGTGAATACAGGATGAATACAGGGTGAGGGTGAATACAGGATGAATACAGGATGAATACAGGGTGAATACAGGATGAATACAGGGTGAATACAGGATGAATACAGGATGAATACAGGGTGAATACAGGATGAATACAGGGTGAATACAGGGTGAATACAGGGTGAATACAGGATGAATACAGGATGAATACAGGATGAATACAGGATGAATACAGGGTGAATACAGGGTGAATACAGGGTGAATACAGGGTGAATACAGGATGAATACAGGATGAATACAGGGTGAGGGTGAATACAGGATGAATACAGGATGAATACAGGATGAATACAGGGTGAATACAGGATGAATACAGGGTGAATACAGGATGAATACAGGATGAATACAGGGTGAATACAGGGTGAATACAGGGTGAATACAGGGTGAATACAGGGTGAATACAGGGTGAGGGTGAATACAGGGTGAATACAGGATGAGGGTGAATACAGGATGAATACAGGATGAATACAGGATGAATACAGGATGAATAAAGAATAACAGGATAGTGCAAGTGGAAATACAGGATGAATACAGGATGAAATACAGGGTGAATACAGAATGAATACAGTGGTGAATACAGGGTGAGGTGAATACAGGGTGAATACAGGGTGAATACAGGATAATGTACAGGATGAATACAGGGTGAATACAGGATGAATACAGGATGAATGGCCAGGATGAATACAGGGTGAATACAGGGCGAATACAGGGTGAATACAGGTGAATACAGAACGAATACAGGGTGAGGGGTGAATACAGGGTGAATACAGGATGAGGGTGAATACAGGATGAATACAGGATGAATACAGGATGAATACAGGATGAATACAGGGAGAATACAGGATGTATACAGGGCAGAATACAGGATGAATACTGGGATGAATGGGGAATGAATACAGGGTGAATACAGGTGAATACAGGTGAATACAGGGTGAATACAGGGTGAGGTGAATACAGGGTGAATACAGGGTGAATACAAGCGTGAATACAGGGTGAATACAGGAAGAATACAGGATGAATAAGGGGGTGAATACAGGGTGAATACAGCGTGAATACAGGGTGAATACAGGGTGAATACAGGATGAATAAGGGTGAATACAGGGTGTTAGGGAAGAATACAGGGGTGAATACAGGATGAAACACAGGGTGAATACAGCGTGAATACAGAATTAATCACAGGTGAATACAGGATGAATACAGGGTAAGAACAGAATTGAATACAGGGAATACAGGGTGAATACAGGATGAATACAGGTGAATACAGAGGTGAATACAGGAGGTGAATACAGGGTGAATACAGGATGAATACAGGGTGAATACAGGATGAATACAGGAGTGAATACAGGGCAGAATACAGGATGAATACAGGGTGAATACAGGGTGAATACAGGATGAGGGTGAATACAGGTTGAATACAGGGTGAGGGTGAATACAGGATGAATACAGGGGTGAGGGTGAATACAGGTGAATACAGGATGAATACAGGGTGAATACAGGATGAGGGTGAATACAGGGTGAATACAGGATGAGGGGAATACAGTGAGAATACAGGATGAGGTGAATACAGGGTAATACATGAGGTGAATACAGGGTGAATACAGGATGAGGGTGAATACAGGGTGAATACAGGATGAGGGGTGAATACAGGGTGAATACAGGATGAGGTGAAACAGGGTGAATACAGGATGAGGTGAATACTGGGATGAATACAGGGTGAGGGTGAATACAGGGTGGGCTACAGGATGAATACAGGATGAATTACAGAGTGAATACAGGTGAATACAGGATGAATACAGGTGAATACAGGATGAGGGTGAATACAGGATGAATACAGGGGTGAGGGTGAATACAGGATTGAATACAGGGTGAGGGGGAAGAATACAGGATGAATACAGGGTGAACACAGGATTTAACACAGGGTGAAAGTGAACACAGGATGAAACCTAGAATTAATACAGGATGAAATACAGGAGTGAATACAGGATGAATGAGGTGAGAGTGAATACAGGATGAATACAGGGTGAATACAGGATGAATACAGGATGAATACAGAGTGAATACACAGGATGAATACAGGGTGAATACAGGATGAATACAGGGTGAATACAGGATGAATACAGGGTGAATACAGGTGAATACAGGATGAACAGGGTGAGGAGTGAATACAGGATACCTACAGGTGAATACAGGGTGAATACAGGATGAATACAGGATTAATACAGGGTGAATACAGGGTGAATACAGGATGAATACAGGATGAATACAGGATGAATACAGGGCAATACAGGAAGAATACAGGTGAATAAGAATACAGGGTGAATACAGGAGGAATACAGGATGGGTGAATACAGGTTGAATACAGGGTGAGGGGTGAATACAGGGTGAATACAGGGTGAATACAGGATGAATACAGGATGAATACAGGGTGAATACAGGGTGAATACAGGAGTGAATACAGGAAGAATACAGGGTGAATACAGGGTGAATACAGGGTGAATACAGGATGAGGGTGAATACAGGTTGAATACAGGGTGAGGGGTGAATACAGGATGGGCATACAGGGGTGAATACAGGATGAATACAGGATGAATACAGGGTGAAATACAGGATGAGGGTGAATACAGGTTGAATACAGGGTGAGGGTGAATACAGGATGAATACAGGGTGAGGGGCTGAATACAGGGTGAATACAGGATGAATACAGGGTGAATACAGGTGAATACAGGATGAATACAGGGGTGAGGGTGAATACAGGATGAATACAGGGTGAGGGTGAATACAGGGTGAATACAGGATGAATACAGGTGAATACAGGTGAATACAGGGTAGAATACAGGTGAATACAGGGTGAATACAGGATGAATACAGGGTGAATACAGGGTGAATACAGGATGAATACAGGGTGAATACAGGGTGAATACAGGGTGAATACAGGGTGAATACAGGGTGAATACAGGATGAATACAGAGGTGAGTGAATACAGGATGAATACAGGTGAATACAGGAAGAATACAGGGTGAATACAGGATGAATACAGGGTGAGGGGTGAATACAGGGTGAATACAGGGTGAGGGGTGAATACAGGGTAAATACAGGGTGAATACAGGATGAATACAGGATGAGGGTGATACAGGTTGAATACAGGGTGAGGGTGAATACAGGATGAATACAGGGTGAGGGTGAATACAGGGTGAATACAGGAAGAATACAGGGTGAATACAGGGTGAATACAGGGTGAGGTGAATACAGGGTGAATACAGGAAGAATACAGGGTGAATACAGGGTGAATACAGGATGAATACAGGATGAGGAGTGAATACAGGATGAATACAGGATGAATACAGGATGAATACAGGATGAATACAGGATGAATACAGGATGAATACAGGGTGAATACAGGGTGAATACAGGATGAATACAGGGTGAGGATGAATACAGGATGAATACAGGATGAATACAGGATGAATACAGGATGAATACAGGATGAATACAGGATGAATACAGGGTGAATACAGGATGAATACAGGGTGAAATACAGGATGAATACAGGGTGAGGGTGAATACAGGATGAATACAGGAAGAATACAGGGTGAATACAGGATGAATACAGGATGAATACAGGATGAATACAGGGTGAATACAGGATGAATACAGGATGAATACAGGATGAATACAGGGTGAATACAGGATGAATACAGGGTGAATACAGGAAGAATACAGGGTGAATACAGGATGAATACAGGATGAATACAGGGTGAATACAGGATGAATACAGGGTGAATACAGGATGAATACAGGGTGAGGGTGAATACAGGATGAATACAGGGTGAATACAGGGTGAATACAGGGTGAATACAGGAGAATACAGGATGAATACAGGATGAATACAGGATGAATACAGGGTGAATACAGGATGAATACAGGGTGAGGTGAATACAGGTGAATACAGGATGAATACAGGATGAATACAGGATGAATACAGGATGAATACAGGTGTGAATACAGGATGAATACAGGATGAATGCAGGATGGAATACAGGGTGAGGGTGAATACAGGATGAATACAGGGTGAGGGGTGAATACAGGATGAATACAGGATGAATACAGGGTGAATACAGGATGAATACAGGGTGAATACAGGGTGAATACAGGAAGAATACAGGATGAATACAGGATGAATACAGGATGAATACAGGATGAATACAGGGTGATGAATACAGGATGAATACAGGATGAATACAGGAGTGAATACAGGATGAATACAGGATGAATACAGGATGAATACAGGATGAATAAATACAGGATGAATACAGGGTGAATACAGGATGAATACAGGGTGAATACAGGATGAATACAGGATGAATACAGGATGAATACAGGATGAATACAGGGTGAATACAGGATGAATACAGGATGAATACAGGATGAATACAGGGTGAATACAGGATGAATACAGGATGAATACAGGATGAATACAGGATGAATACAGGGTGAATACAGGATGAATACAGGATGAATACAGGATGAATACAGGATGAATACAGAATGAATACAGGGTGAATACAGGATGAATACAGGGGGTGAATACAGGGTGAATACAGGGTGAGGGTGAATACAGGGTGAATACAGGGGTGAATACAGGAAGAATACAGGGTGAATACAGGATGAATACAGGATGAATACAGGGTGAATACAGGGTGAGGGTGAATACAGGGTGAATACAGGGTGAATACAGGAAGAATACAGGGTGAATACAGGATGAATACAGGATGAATACAGGGTGAATACAGGATGAGGGGTGAATACAGGGTGAATACAGGGTGAATACAGGGTGAATACAGGGTGAATACAGGAAGAATACAGGGTGAATACAGGATGAATACAGGATGAATACAGGTGAATACAGGTGAATACAGGATGAATACAGGTGAATACAGGATGAATACAGGATGAATACAGGATGAATACAGGATGAATACAGGGTGAGGGTGAATACAGGATGAATACAGGATGAATACAGGGTGAATACAGGGTGAATACAGGATGAATACAGGATGAATACAGGATGAATACAGGGTGAATACAGGATGAATACAGGGTGAATACAGGGTGAATACAGGATGAATACAGGGTGAATACAGGGTGAATACAGGGTGAATACAGGGTGAATACAGGATGAATACAGGGTGAATACAGGATGAATACAGGATGAATACAGGATGAATACAGGGTGAATACAGGATGAATACAGGGTGAATACAGGGTGAATACAGGGTGAATACAGGATGAATACAGGATGAATACAGGGTGAATACAGGGTGAATACAGGATGAATACAGGGTGAATACAGGATGAATACAGGATGAATACAGGATGAATACAGGGTGAATACAGGATGAATACAGGGTGAATACAGGATGAATACAGGATGAATACAGGGTGAATACAGGGTGAATACAGGGTGAATACAGGGTGAATACAGGATGAATACAGGGTGAGGGTGAATACAGGGTGAATACAGGGTGAATACAGGGTGAATACAGGATGAGGGTGAATACAGGATGAATACAGGGTGAATACAGGGTGAATACAGGGTGAATACAGGATGAATACAGGGTGAATACAGGATGAATACAGGGTGAATACAGGATGAATACAGGGTGAATACAGGATGAATACAGGGTGAATACAGGGTGAATACAGGGTGAATACAGGATGAATACAGGGTGAATACAGGGTGAATACAGGGTGAATACAGGATGAATACAGGATGAATACAGGGTGAATACAGGGTGAATACAGGGTGAATACAGGGTGAATACAGGGTGAATACAGGGTGAATACAGGGTGAATACAGGAAGAATACAGGGTGAATACAGGATGAATACAGGATGAATACAGGGTGAATACAGGATGAATACAGGATGAATACAGGGTGAATACAGGGTGAGGGTGAAATACAGGGTGAATACAGGATGAATACAGGGTGAGGGGTGAATACAGGATGAATACAGGACGAATACAGGGTGAATACAGGGTGAATACAGGATGAATACAGGATGAATACAGGATGAATACAGGTGAATACAGGGTGAATACAGGATGAATACAGGGTGAATACAGGGTGAATACAGGTGAATACAGGATGAATACAGGTGAGGGTGAATACAGGATGAATACAGGGTGAATACAGGAAGTGAATACAGGTGAATACAGGGTGAATACAGGTGAATACAGGGTGAATACAGGGAGAATACAGGATGAATACAGGGCAATACAGGGTGAATACAGGGTGAATACAGGGTGAATACAGGGTGGGACAGAGTCCTTATGTGTGTTTGTATTGTTTCTAGCCCATTCATTTGACTAACAAGACTCTGCTGTCAGGCGGTAGTTATTGTGGAAGTGTTGGTTCAATGCATCAGCTTACCCTGGTTGGGGTTATTGATGGTGGAATGTCCAGGGCATCACAGTAGCAACATTAAAGCACTGAATGTACATCCTGGCAATACGAAAGTAGACAATCAGTTTCAATGTATTTATGTCAGCATGGTTGTATGAAAACAGAATCACAACTAATTATGTGTCCTCTCCACTCTGTCCTGTAGAGGAGGTCCTCCACTCTGTCCTGTAGAGAGGTCCTTCCACTCTGTCCTGTAGAGGGAGGTCCTCTCCACTCTGTCCTGGAAGAGGAGGTCCTCTCCACTCTGTCCTGAGAGAGGAGGTCCTCTCCACTCTGTCCTGTAGAGGAGGTCCCTCTCCACTCTGTCCTGAAGAGGAGGTCCTCTCCACTCTGTCCTGTAGAGGAGGTCCTCTCCACTCTGTCCTGTAGAGGAGGTCCTTCCACTCTGTCCTGTGAGGAGGTCCTCTCCACTCTGTCCTGTAGAGGAGGTCCTCTCCACTCTGTCCTGTAGAGGAGGTCCTCTCCACTCTGTCCTGAAGAGGGAGGTCCACTCTGTCCTGAGAGGAAGTCCCTCCACTCTGTCCTGTAGAGGAGGTCCTCTCCACTCTGTCCTGTAGAGGAGGTCCCTCTCCACTCTGTCCCAGAGGAGGTCCTCTCCACTCTGTCCTGTAGAGGAGGTCCTTCCACTCTGTCCTGTAGAGGGAGGTCCTCTCCACTCTGTCCTGTAGAGGAGGTCCTCTCCACTCTGTCCTGAAGAGGAGGTCCTCTCCACTCTGTCCTGAGAGGAGGCTCCTTCTCCACTGTCCTGTAGAGGAAAACCTTCCACTCTGTCCTGGGAAGAGGAGGTCCTTCCACTCTGTCCCTGTAGAGGAGGTCCCTCTCCACTCTGTCCTGTAGAGGAGGTCCTCTCCACTCTGTCCTGTAGAGGAGGTCCTTCCACTCCTGTCCTGTAGAGGAGGTCCTTCCACTCTGTCCTGTAGAGGAGGTCCTCTCCACTCTGTCCTGCAGAGGAGGTCCTCCACTCTGTCCTGTAGAGGAGGTCCTCTCCACTCTGTCCTGAAGAGGAGGTCCTCCCACTCTGTCCTGTAGAGGAGGTCCCTCTCCACTCTGTCCTGTAGAGGAGGTCCTTCCACTCTGTCCTGTAGAGGAGGTCCTCTCCACTCTGTCCTGAAGAGGAGGTCCCTCTCCACTCTGTCCTGTAGAGGAGGTCCCTCTCCACTCTGTCCTGTGAGGAGGTCCTCTCCACTCTGTCCTGTAGAGGAGGTCCTCTGCACTCTGTCCCAGAGGAGGTCCTTCTCCACTTTATCCCTGGGAGAGAGGTCCTCTCCACTCTGTCCTGAAGAGGAGGTCCTTCTCCACTTTGCTCCTGCAGGGGAGAGGCCTCTCCATCAACCTGAAAGAGGTCTCCTTCCACTTGGTCCTGGAGAGGAGGTCCTCCACTTGTCCCAGAGAGGTCCTTCTCCACTGACTGGGAGGAGGTCCTTCTCCACTTTGTCCCTGAAGGAGGTCTTCCACTCTGTCCTGTAGAGGAGGTCCCTCCACTGAACTGAGAGAGAGGTCCTTCTCCACTGTCCTGGGAGAGGAAAATCCTCTGCCTCCCTGTCCTGTGAGGAGGTCCTCTCCACTTTGTCCCCAGGTGAGGTCCTCTCCACTTGTCCTGTAGAGGAGGTCCTCTCCACTCTGTCTCTGTAGAGGAGGTCCCCTCCACTCTGTCCTGGAGAGGATGTCCTCTCCATCTGTCCTGCAGAGGAGCAACCTTCCACTCTGCTGTCCCAGAGGAGGTCCTCTCCACTGTCTCAGAGGAGGTCCCTTCCACTCTGTCCTGTAGAGGAGGTCCCTTCTCCACTCTGTCCTGTAGAGTGAGGTCCTCTCCACTCTGTCCTGTAGAGGAGGTCCTCTCCACTCTGTCCTGTAGAGGAGGTCCTCTCCACTCTGTCCTGTAGAGGAGGGTCCTCTCCACTCTGTCCTGTAGAGGAGGTCCTCTCCACTCTGTCCTGAGAGAGGTCCTCTCCCACTCTGTCCTGAAGAGGTCCTCTCCACTCTGTCCTGAAGAGGAGGTCCTCTCCACTCTGTCCTGGAGAGGTCCTCTTCCACTCTGTCCTGTAGAGTCCTCTCCACTCTGTCCTGAAGAGGTCCTCTCCACTCTGTCCTGAAGAGGAGGTCCTCTCCACTCTGTCCTGTAGAGAGGTCCTCTCCCACTGTCCCTGAAAGGAGGTCCTCTCCACTCTGTCCCTCTCCACTGGAGAGGAGGTCCCTCCACTCTGTCCTGTAGAGGAGGTCCTCTCCACTCTGTCCTGTAGAGGAGGCCCTCTCCCACCTGTCCTGTAGAGGAGGTCCTCTCCACCTGTCCTGTAGAGGAGGTCCCTTCCACCTGTCCTGTAGAGGGAGGTCCCTCCACTCTGTCCCGAAGAGGAGGTCCTCTCCACTCTGTCCCAGGAGGAGGTCCTTCCACTCTGTCCTGTAGAGGAGGTCCTCTCCACCTGTCCTGTAGAGGAGGTCCTCCACTCTGTCTGAGAGAGGTCCTCACACTCTGTCCTGTAGAGGAGGTCCTCTCCCTCTGTCTGTAGAGAGGTCTCACTTGTCCTGAGAGGAGGTCCTCTCCACCTGTCCTGTAGAGGGAGGTCCTTCCACTCTGTCCTGAAGAGGAGGTCCTCTCCACTCTGTCCTGAAGGAGAGGTCCTCTCCACTCTGTCCTGTGAGGAGGTCCTCTCCACTGTCCTGAAAAAGGTCCCCACTGTCCTGGAGAGAGGTCCTCTCCTCTCTGTAGAGGAGGGTCTCTCCACTCTGTCCTGTAGAGAGGTCTCTCCCACTCTGTCCCTGTAGAAGAGGTCCTCTCCACTCTGTCCTGTAGAGGTCCTCTCCACTGTCCTGAAAAAGGAGGTCCTCTCCACTCTGTAGAGGAGTCCTCTCCACTCTGTCCTGTAGAGGAGGTCCTCTCCACTCTGTCCTGTAGAGGAGGTCCCTCTCCACCTTGTCCTAGAGGAGGTCCTCTCCACTCTGTCTTGTAGAGAGGTCCTCTCCACTCTGTCCTGGAGAGGATGACCTCTCCACTGGTCCTGTAGAGGAGGTCCTCTCCACTTTGTCTCTGTAGGGAGGAGGTCCCTCTCCACTCTGTCCCTGTAGAGGAGGTCCCTCCACTCTGTCCTGTAGAGGAAGTCCCTCTCCACTCTGTCCTGTAGAGGAGGTCCTCTCCACTCTGTCCTGTAGAGGAGGTCCTCTCACTCTGTCCTGTAGAGGAGGTCCTTCCACTCTGTCCTGTAGAGGAGGTCCTCTCCACTCTGTCCCTGTAGAGGAGGTCCTCTCCACTCTGTCCTGTAGAGGAGGTCCTCTCCACTGTCCTGAAAGGAGGTCCTCTCCACCTGTCCTGGAGAGGTCTCTCCATTCGTCCCAGAGGAGGTCCCTCTCCACTCTGTCCTGTAGAGAGGAGGTCCTCTCCACTCTGTCCTGAAGAGGAGGTCCTCTCCACTCTGTCCTGTAGAGGAGGTCCTCTCCACTCTGTCCTGAAGAGGAGGTCCTCTCTCTGTCCCTGAGGAGAGGTCCTCTCCACTCTGTCCCAGAGAGGTCCTCTCCACTGTCCTGAAGGAGGTCCTCTCCACTCTGTCCTGTAGAGGAAGTCCTCTCCTGTCCTGAAGAGAGGTCCTCTCCACTCTGTCCTGGAGAGGGATGTCCTCTCCACTCTGTCCTGTAGAGGAGGTCCTCTCCACTTTGTCCCTGGGAGAGGGTCCTCTCCACTCCTGTCCTGTGGAGAGGCCCTCTCCACTCTGTCCTGTAGAGGAAGTCCCTCTCCACTCTGTCCTGTAGAGGATGTCCTCTCCCACTCTGTCCTGTAGAGGAGGTCCTCTCCACTCTGTCCTGTAGAGGAGGTCCTCTCCACTCTGTCCTGTAGAGGAGGTCCCTCTCCACTCTGTCCTGTAGAGGAGGTCCTCTCCACTCTGTCCTGAGGAGGTCCTCTCCAGAGAAAAGGGGAGGTCCTCTCCCACCTGTCCTGAGAGGAGGTCCTCTCCACTCTGTCCTGTAGAGGAGGTCCTCTCCACTCTGTCCTGTAGAGGAGTCCTTCCACTTTCTGTCCCAGAGGAGGTCCTCTCCACTCTGTCCTGTAGAGGAGGTCCTCTCCACTTGTCCTGTAGAGGAGGTCCTCTCCACTCTGTCCTGTAGAGGAGGTCCTCTTCCACTGTACTGAAAAGGAGGTCCTTTCCACTCTGTCCTGGAGAGGAGGTCCTCTCCACTCTGGGTCCTGAAGAGGTCCTCTCCACTCTGTCCTGTAGAGAGATCCTCTCCACTCTGTCCTGAAGAGGAGGTCCTCTCCACTCATCACTGAAAGAGTTCCTCTCCACTCTGTCCTGTAGAGAGGTCCTCTCTCCCTCTGTCCTGTAGAGGAGGTCCCTCTCCACTCTGTCCTGTAGAGGAAGTCCTCTCCACTCTGTCCTGAAGAGGAGGTCCTCTCCACTCTGTCCTGGAGAGGATGTCCTCTCACTCTGTCCTGTAGAGGAGGTCCTCTCCACTTTGTCCTGTAGAGGAGGTCCTCTCCACTCTGTCCTGTAGAGGAGGTCCTCTCCACTCTGTCCTGTAGAGGAAGTCCTCTCCACTCTGTCCTGTAGAGGAGGTCCCTCCACTCTGTCCTTGTAGAGAGGTCCTCTCCACCTGTCCTGTAGAGGAGTCTCCTCTCCACTCTGTCCTGTAGAGGAGGTCCCTCCACTCTGTCCTGTAGAGGAGGTCCTCTCCCACTCTGTCCTGTAGAGGAGGTCCTCTCCACTGTCCTGAAAAGGAGGTCCTCTCCACTCTGTCCTGGAGGGAGGTCCCTCCACTCTGTCCTGTAGAGGAGGTCCTCTCCACTCTGTCCTGTAGAGGAGGTCCTCTCCACTCTGTCCTGAAGAGGAGGTCCTCTCCACTCTGTCCTGAGGAGGTCCTCTCCACTCTGTCCTGAAGAGGAGGTCCTCCTCCACTCTGTCCTGTAGAGGAGGTCCTCTCCACTCTGTCCTGTAGAGGAGGTCCTCTCCACTCTGTCCTGAAGAGGAGGTCCTCTCCACTCTGTCCTGTAGAGAGGTCCTCTCCACTCTGTCCTGTAGAGGAGGTCCTCTCCACTCTGTCCTGTAGAGGAGGTCCTCTCCACCTGTCCTGGAGAGGAGGTCCTTCCACTCTGTCCTGTAGAGGAGGTCCTCTCCACTCTGTCCTGTAGAGGAGGTCCTCTCCACTCTGTCCTGTAGAGGAGGTCCTCTCCACTGTCCTGAAAAGGAGGTCCTTCCACTCTGTCCTGGAGAGGAGGTCCCTCCACCTGTCCTGTAGAGGAGGTCCTCTCCACTCTGTCCTGTAGAGGGGAGGTCCTCTCCACTCTGTCCTGAAGAGGAGGTCCTCTCCACTCTGTCCTGTAGAGGGAGGTCCTCTCCACCTGTCCTGGAGAGGAGGTCCTCTCCACTCTGTCCTCAGAGGAGGTCCTCTCCACTCTGTCCTTGGTAGAGGAGGTCCTCTCCACTCTGTCCTGTAGAGGAGGTCCTCTCCACTGTCCTGAAAAGGAGGTCCTCTCCACTCTGTCCTGGAGGGGAGGTCCCTCCACCTGTCCTGTAGAGGAGGTCCTCTCCACTCTGTCCTGTAGAGGAGGTCCTCTCCACTCTGTCCTGTAGAGGAGGTCCTCTCCAATCTGTCCTGTAGAGGAGGTCCTCTCCACTCTGTCCTGAAGAGGAGGTCCTCTCCACTCTGTCCTGTAGAGGAGGTCCTCTCCACTCTGTCCTGTAGAGGAAGTCCTCTCCACTCTGTCCTGTAGAGGAGGTCCTCTCCACTCTGTCCTGTAGAGGAGGTCCTCTCCACTCTGTCCTGTAGAGGAGGTCCTCTCCACTCTGTCCTGTAGAGGAGGTCCTCTCCACTCTGTCCTGTAGAGAAGGTCCTCTCCACTCTGTCCTGGAGAGGAGGTCCTCTCCACTCTGTCCTGAAGAGGAGGTCCTCTCCACTCTGTCCTGTAGAGGAGGTCCTCCACTCTGTCCTGTAGAGGAGGTCCTCTCCACTCTGTCCTGAAGAGGAGGTCCTCTCCCACTCTGTCCTGGAGAGGAGGTCCTCTCCACTGTCCTGAAAGGAGGTCCTCTCCACTCTGTCCTGGAGAGGAGGTCCTCTCCACTCTGTCCTGTAGAGGAGGTCCCTCCACTCTGTCCTGTAGAGGAGGTCCTTCCACTCTGTCCTGTAGAGGAGGTCCTCTCCACTCTGTCCTGAAGAGGAGGTCCTCTCCACTCTGTCCTGGAGAGGAGGTCCTCTCCACTCTGTCCTGTAGAGGAGGTCCTCTCCACTCTGTCCTGTAGAGGAGGTCCTTCCACTCTGTCCTGTAGAAGAGGTCCTCTCCACTCTGTCCTGTAGAGGAGGTCCTCTCCACTGTCCTGAAAAGGAGGTCCTCTCCACTCTGTCCTGGAGAGGAGGTCCTCTCCACTCTGTCCTGTAGAGGAGGTCCTCTCCCACTCTGTCCTGTAGAGGAGGTCCTCTCCACTCTGTCCTGCAGAGGAGGTCCTCTCCACTCTGTCTTGTAGAGGAGGTCCTCTCCACTCTGTCCCTGGAGAGGATGTCCTCTCCACTGTCCTGAAAAGGAGGTCCTCTCCACTGTCCTGTAGAGGAGGTCCTCTCCACTCTGTCCTGGAGAGGAGGTCGTCTCCACTCTGTCCTGTAGAGGAGGTCCTCTCCACTCTGTCCTGTAGAGGAGGTCCTCTCCAGTCTGTCCTGTAGAGGGGAGGTCCTCTCCACTCTGTCCTGTAGAGGAGGTCCTCTCCACTCTGTCCTGTAGAGGAGGTCCTCTCCACTCTGTCCTGTAGAGGAGGTCCTCTCCACTCTGTCCTGTAGAGGAGGTCCTCTCCACTCTGTCTTGCTGATGTTCTCCTGGAGAGGAAGTGCTCTCTGCTCTGTCTTGCTGATGTTCTCCTGGAGAGGAAGTGCTCTCCACTCTATCCTGCTGATGTTCTCCTGGAGAGGAAGTGCTCTCCACTCTGTCTTGCGGATGTTGTTTTGTCTAGGTTTCTTCCTATCTGCTTCTCATTCTCTATTTCTCCTCTTTCAAAAACCCGCTTGACCACACTTGTTGTTCCCCCTTTCATGTTGAACATGTGTAAGGCTCGACCAATAGCAGCCCATGTCACACGTTTCCACAAGACTCGACCAATAGCAGTCCTTGTCACACGTTTCCACAAGGCTGTCAGCAGCTGGCCTCTTCAGATCTGGCGATTTGGCTGATTTCTGTGGTTGTAAGCTATGGTCTTCACCCTCAGGTCTGCAGGGAAGGAGAGAAGGAGGTGTGAACTCTAGTAAAGAAGAGGATAGAGAGGAGGCAGGTAGCCAGGTGGGTCGAGCATTCGACCAGTAACCGAAAGGTTGCAAGATCGAATGCCACAAGCTGATATGGTAAAAATCTGTTGTTCTGCCCTGAATAAGGCTGTTAACCCACTGTTCACCGGTAGGCCGTCATTGTAAATAAGAATTTGTTGTTAAACTGACTCGCTAGTTATATAAAGGATAAAAAAATAAAGAGAGAAGAGGGGGATAGAGAGAGGGAATGTACTGCCTTGAAAGTCAAACATCTCAGTGTGTGCCAGCCTGGCCAGAACATTACATTAAAAATAATAATAATAATTCACTTTGATTTGAATAAATGAAGGAATAAACACCCTGATGTTAATTCAACTGAAGATTAGACTGCAGACAATACATCCCTGAAGCACCTCCTCACCTCCTCACCTCCTCAGTGACCCTAAGACAGTACATCACTGAAGCACCTCCTCACCTCCTCACCTCCTCAGTGACCCTAAGACAGTACATCACTGAAGCACCTCCTCACCTCCTCACCTCCTCAACTCCTCAGTGACCCTAAGACAGTACATTACTGAAGCACCTCCTCACCTCCTCACCTACTCACCTCCTCACCTCCTCAGTGACCCTAAGAGAGTACATCACTGAAGCACCTCCTCACCTCCTCACCTCCTCAGTGACCCTAAGACAGTACATCACTGAAGCACTCCTCACCTCCTCACCTCTCTCACCTCAGTGACCCTAAGACAGTACATCTCACTGAAGCACCTCTCACCTCCTCACCTCCTCAACTCCTCAGTGACCCTAAGACAGTACATCACTGAAGCACCCCTCACCTCACCTACTCACCTCCTCACCTCCTCAGTGACCCTAAGAGAGTACATCACTGAAGCACCTCCTCACCTCCTCACCTCCTCACCTCCTCAGTGACCCTAAGACAGTACATCACTGAAGCACCTCCTCACCTCCTCACCTCCTCAGTGACCCTAAGACAGTACATCACTGAAGCACCTCCTCACCTCCTCACCTCCTCAACTCCTCAGTGACCCTAAGACAGTACATTACTGAAGCACCTCCTCACCTCCTCACCTACTCACCTCCTCAGTGACCCTAAGAGAGTACATCACTGAAGCACCTCCTCACCTCCTCACCTCCTCAGTGACCCTAAGACAGTGCATCACTGAAGCACCTCCTCACCTCCTCACCTCCTCACCTCCTCAGTGACCCTAAGACAGTACATCACTGAAGCACTCTCCCTCACCTCCTCACCTCCTCAGTGACCCTAAGACAGTACATCACTGAAGCACCTCCTCACCTCCTCACTCAGTGACCCTAAGACAGTACATCACTGAAGCACCTCCCTCACCTGACCCTAAGACAGTACATCACTGAAGCACCTCCTCACCTCCTCACCTCACTCAGTGACCCTAAGACAGTACATCACTGAAGTGACAAGACAGTACTCACTGAAGCACCTCCTCATCTCTCACCTCCTCACCTCCTCAGTGACCCTAAGACAGTACATCACTTCACCTGCCTCACCTCACCTCCTCAGTGACCCTAAGACAGTACATCACTGAAGCACCTCCTCACCTCCTCACCTCCTCAGTGACCCTAAGACAGTACATCACGGAAGCACCTCCCTCACCTCCTCAGTGACCCTAAGACAGTACATCACTGAAGCACCCTCCCCACCTCCTCAGTCACCCAAGACAGTACATACTGAAGCACCTCCCACACCTCCTCAGTGACCTAAGACAGTACATCACTGAAGCACCTCTCTCCTCACCTCCTCAGTGACCCTAAGACAGTACATCACTGAAGCACCTCCTCACCTCCTCACCTCCTCAGTGACCCTAAGACAGTACATCACTGAAGCACCTCCTCACCTCCTCAGTGACCCTAAGACAGTACATCACTGAAGCACCTCCCCACCTCCTCAGTGACCCTAAAACAGTGATACTGACACCTCCTCACCTCCTCAGTGACCCTAAGACAGTGATACTGACACCTCCTCACCTCCTCAGTGACCCTAAGACAGTAATACTGACA
Source organism: Oncorhynchus gorbuscha (assembly GCF_021184085.1). Classification (NCBI taxonomy): domain Eukaryota; kingdom Metazoa; phylum Chordata; class Actinopteri; order Salmoniformes; family Salmonidae; genus Oncorhynchus; species Oncorhynchus gorbuscha. Next base: position 9,367 of record NW_025748212.1, on the reverse strand, counting down.
CCTCCTCACCTCCTCAGTGACCCTATGACAGTAATACTGACACCTCCTCACCTCCTCAGTGACCCTATGACAGTAATACTGACACCTCCTCACCTCCTCAGTGACCCTATGACAGTAATACTGACACCTCCCCACCTCCTCAGTGACCCTAAAACAGTAATACTGACACCTCCTCACCTCCCCACCTCCTCAGTGACCCTATGACAGTAATACTGACACCTCCTCACCTCCTCAGTGACCCTAAGACAGTAATACTGACACCTCCTCACCTCCTCACCTCCTCAGTGACCCTAAAACAGTAATACTGACACCTCCTCACCTCCCCACCTCCTCAGTGACCCTATGACAGTGATACTGACACCTCCTCACCTCCCAACCTCCTCGGTGACACTATGCCAGTGATACTTGTGGTCCTTCTGTAGCTCATTTGGTAGAGCATGGCGCTTGTAACGCCAGGGTAGTGGGTTCGCATCCCGGGACCACCCCATACGTAGAATGTATGCACACATGACTGTAAGTCGCTGGATAAAAGCGTCTGCTAAATGGCATATATTATTATTATTATCATATATATTGATACTTACACCTCCTCACCTCCTCAGTGACCCTATGACAGTAATACTGACACCTCCTCACCTCCTCAGTGACCCTATGACAGTGATACTGACACCTCAGTGACCCTATGACAGTAATACTCCCTCCTCACCTCCTCACCTCTCAGTGACCCTAAGACAGTAATACTGACACCTCCTCACCTCCCTCAGTGACCCTACTGACACCTCTTCACCTCCTCAGTGACCCTATGACAGTGATACTGACACCTCCACACTCCTCACCTCCTCAGTGACCCTACAGTAATACTGACACCTCCTCACCTCCTCAGTGACCCCATGACAGTAATACTGACACCTCCCTCCTCAGTGACCCTCCAGTGATACTGACACCTCCTCACCCCTCCTCACTCCAGTGACCCTAAGACAGTAATACTGACACCTCCTCACCTCCTCAACTCCCCTCACCTCTCACCTCCTCAGTGACCCTATGACAGTAATACTGACACCTCTTCACCTCCCTCAGTGACCCCATGACAGTGATACTGACACCTCCTCACCTCCTCAGTGACCCTATGACAGTAATACTGACACCTCCACCACCTCAGTGACCCTACAGTAATACTGACACCTTCCCACCTCCTCAGTGACCCTATGACAGTGATACTGACACCTCCTCACCTCCTCAGTGACCCTATGACAGTAATACTGACACCTCCTCACCTCCTCAGTGACCCTAAGACAGTAATACTGACACCTCCTCACCTCCTCAGTGACCCTACTGACACCTCTTCACCTCCTCAGTGACCTAAGACAGTGATGACAGTGATACACACCTCCTCACCTCCTCACCTCCTCAGTGACCCTAAGACAGTAATACTGACACCTCCTCACCTCCTCAACTCCTCACCTCCTCACCTCCTCAGTGACCCTATGACAGTAAATACTGACACCTCCTCACCTCCCCACCTCCTCAGTGACCCTATGACAGTGATATTGATACCTCCTCACCTCCTCAGTGACCCTATGACAGTGATACTCACCTCCTCACCTCCTCAGTGACCCTATGACAGTAATACTGACACCTCCTCACCACCTCAGTGACCCTAAGACAGTAATACTGACACCTTCCCACCTCCTCAGTGACCCTATGACAGCATACTGACACCTCCTCACCTCCTCAGTGACCCTATGACAGTAATACTGACACCTCCTCACCTCCTCAGTGACCCTAAGACAGTAATACTGACACCTCCTCACCTCCTCAGTGACCCTAAGACAGTAATACTGACACCTCCCCACCTCCTCAGTGACCCTATGACAGTGATACTGACACCTCCTCACCTCTTCAGTGACCCTATGACAGTAATTGACACCTCCTCACCTCCTCAGTGACCCTAAGACAGTAATACTGACACCTCCTCACCTCCTCAGTGACCTAAGACAGTAATACTGACACCTCCTCACCTCTCAGTGACCCTATGACAGTAATACTGACACCTCCTCACCTCCTCAGTGACCCTATGACAGTAATACTGACACTCCTCACCTCCTCAGTGACCCTATGACAGTAATACTGACACCCTCACCTCACTCCTCAGTGACCCTATGACAGTAATACTGACACCTCCTCCCCTCCCCACCTCCTCAGTGACCCTATGACAGTAATACTGACACCTCCTCACCTCCCCACCTCCTCAGTGACCCTATGACAGTGATACTGGCACCTCCTCAGTTACCCTCAATCCCTCTACACTCGAGTCCTCTGTTCACCTGTGTCTACAGTGTGAGTGTAAAATGCTAATTACCGTCACTTCTACAAAGTTGCTCCTCCTCAAGGCAGAGACCAATACCGCTTTTGACATCTGCATATAAAATATGCATTTCTCATTTCAGCTTTATTTTTAATCCAAGAGTTTCTCAACTTGCACCATTCCAAATAGCATTAGCTCAGATTATACAGTGTCTTTCAAAAGAGGAACAGGCAGAACAGCTAGACATGATAAACACCTTTCATCTTTCATCACTTCACATGGACAAGGTCCTGGTCTGACAAAGCCTGATAAAAGCTTTTTACCGTACTTATAGAGATCTATGACACTGAGAGGGACAAGCAGAACCTTGGGACTGATTAGTGCATTATCACCTGAACCTTGGCGACATCCTCCATCTCCTCTCTCTCTCTTTTTTCCTCCTTCTTTCTCCCTTCTCACCCTCTCTCTTCACTCTCTTCTCTCTCTCTCTCTCTCTCTGTCTCACTTTCTCTCTCTTTTTCGCCTCTTTTGCTCTCTCTCTCTTTTTCTCTCTTTCTCCCTCTCTCTCTCCGTCTCCCTCTCTCTCTCTCTCTCTCTCTGTCCACCTTTCTCTCTATCTCTCTCTCTCTCTGTCTCCCTCTCTCTCTCTCTTCCTTTTTCTCTCTTTCTCCCTCTCTCTCTCCATCTCCCTCTCTCTCTCTCTCTCTCTCTCTCTCTCTCTCTGTCCCCCTTTCTCTCTATTTCTCTCTCTCTCTGTCTCTCTCTCTCTCTTTTTCGCTCTTTTGCTCTCTCTCTTCCTTTTTCTCTCTTTCTCCCTCTCTCTCTCCATCTCCCTCTCTCTCTCTCTCCCTCTCTGTCCCCCTTTCTCTCTCTCTCTCTCTCTCTCTCTCTCTCTCTCTCTCTCTCTCTCTCTCTCTCGCTCTCTCTCGCTCTCTCTCTCTCTCTCTCTCTCTCTCTCTCTCTCTCTCTCTCTCTGCTCTCTCTCTCTCTCTCTCTCTCTCTCTCTCTCTCTCTCTCTCTCTCTCTCTCGCTCTCTCTCGCTCTCTCTCTCTCAAAATCACATTTTAAAGTCCAGTTTATTGAGTGTTGCCTAAACCTCACTTCTGTAAAGAGCAATCAGTAGGATTACGCTGTCAAATATTTGGTCCAAACTCTATTTGGGATGTTGATGTTGTTTTTATTGCATACAATACTTTATTTCATTCACTGCCATTTGAAAGTTTCCTAATGAAGATATGGTCAGACCAAGGTATGAGTCATTTTGTGTGTTCAGTTATGGTGTTGTTCGAGACTGACATTTGTAATTTTTTTGAAAACTGCGATTTTATATATATTTATTATTTTTTCTGCCATGGCCCAATTCATGGACATTTTGCTCTAGAATGTTTTGCTGTTCTGTTAAACATCACCAACCTTTTGGTTGGTGATAGAAGAACTAATTCATCAGCATATAGCAGCTAATTCACTCCTCTGTGTCATATAGTTGGGTGAGTCCTGGCGCTGCAGAATGGCCCAACACATACGATTCAGTGTTTTTTTCTTGAAGAAATGCTACAGAAGACCCAAGTTGCACTTTTGATGGATAGGGGAGATGAGCCCCTGGTTCCAGACATCAGAGAAGCAGCCAGAAGATAGTACCATGTTGTATAGTTTAAACACAGCATCTCTCTCTCTCTCTCTCTCTCTCTCTCTCTCTCTCTCTCTCTCTCTCTCTCTCTCTCTCTCTCTCTCTCTCTCTCTCTCTCTCTCTCTCTCTCTCTCTCTCTCTCTCTCTCTCTCTCATCCTTAGTGACACTGTGACTGGTTCGGGCTCTATATATTACAGTATATTATCAGTGTGTCTCAGAGATGTCCCTGGCTCTCCTCCTCCTCCACATCCACGTGTCTGTCTGTCTGTCTGTCTGTCTGTCTGTCTGTCTGTCTGTCTGTCTGTCTGTCTGTCTGTCTGTCTGTCTGTCTGTCTGTCTGTCTGTCTGTCTGTCTGTCTGTCTGTCTGTCTGTCTGTCTGTCTGTCTGTCTGTCTGTCTGTCTGTCTGTCTGTCTGTCTGTCTGTCTGTCTGTCTGTCTGTCTGTCTGTCTGTCTGTCTGTCTGTCTGTCTGTCTGTCTGTCTGTCTGTCTGTCTGTCTGTCTGTATGTATGTATGTATGTATGTATGTATGTATGTATGTATGTATGTATGTATGTATGTATGTATGTATGTATGTATGTATGTATGTATGTATGTATGTATGTATGTATGTATGTATGTATGTATGTATGTCTAACCTCCCTTGTAACCACTGCAGTCTCTCCAACCCACTCAGAGATGTCCATGTCTTTGTCTGGAAGAGAGAGATGACACAGGTCATGAACCCACTACCGCCTAACCAATCAGAGATGACACAGGTCATGAACCCACTACCGCCTAACCAATCAGAGATGACACAGGTCATGAACCCACTACCACCTAACCAATCAGAGATGACACAGGTCATGAACCCACTACCGCCTAACCAATCAGAGATGACACAGGTCATGAACCCACTACCGCCTAACCAATGAGAGATGACACAGGTCATGAACCCACTACCACCTAATCAATCAGAGATGACACAGTTCATGAACCCACTACCATCTAACCAATCAGAGATGACACAGGTCATGAACCCACTACCGCCTAACCAATCAGAGATGACACAGGTCATGAACCCACTACCACCTAACCAATCAGAGATGACACAGGTCATGAACCCACTACCGCCTAACCAATCAGAGATGACACAGGTCATGAACCCACTACCGCCTAACCAATGAGAGATGACACAGGTCATGAACCCACTACCACCTAATCAATCAGAGATGACACAGTTCATGAACCCACTACCATCTAACCAATCAGAGATGACACAGGTCATGAACCCACTACCGCCTAACCAATCAGAGATGACACAGGTCATGAACCCACTACTGCCTAACCAATCAGAGATGACACAGGTCATTAACCTACTACCCCGCAACCAATCAGAGATGACACATCTCAATTAAGAGATGAATTAAGAGATTCATTAAAAGATTAATTAGGAGATTCGATAAATGATGAATTAAGAGATTCATTAAGTGACTCATTTAGAGATGGATAAAGCGATTCATTAAGTGATTCATTTAGAGATGAATTAAGAGATTCATTAAGTGATTAATTTAGAGATGAATTAAGAGATTCATTTGGAGATTCATTAAGATATTCATTAAGTGATGCATTTAGAGATGAATTCGGAGATGCATTAAGTGATTCAGGTTAGACTACTGCAATGCTCTATTTTCCGGCTACCCGGATAAAGCACTAAATAAACTTCAGTTAGTGCTAAATACGGCTGCTAGAATCCTGACTAGAACCAAAAAATTTGATCATATTACTCCAGTGCTAGCCTCTCTACACTGGCTTCCTGTCAAAGCAAGGGCTGATTTCAAGGTTTTACTGCTAACCTACAAAGCATTACATGGGCTTGCTCCTACCTACCTCTCTGATTTGGTCCTGCCGTACATACCTATACGTACGCTACGGTCACAAGACGCAGGCCTCCTAATTGTCCCTAGAATTTCTAAGCAAAACAGCTGGAGGCAGGGCTTCTCCTTCATAGAGCTCCATTTTTATGGGAACGGTCTGCCTACCCATGTCAGAGACGCAAACTCGGTCTCAACCTTTAAGTCTTTACTGAAGACTCATCTTTTCAGTGGTCATATGATTGAGTGTAGTCTGGCCCAGGAGTGGGGAAGGTGAACGGAAAGGTTTGAGCAACAACCGCCCTTGCTGTCTCTGCCTGGCCGGTTCTTTTTCCACTGGGATTCTCTGCCTCTAACCCTGTTACGGGGGCTGAGTCACTGGCTTGCTGGGGCTCTTCGTGCCGGGGCCCCGGGGGTGCGCCCTGGGTGGGTTGATTCACTGTTGTGGTCGGCCTGTCTGCTGTTTCCTTTGGGTTGTACCCGTGTCGGAGATCTTTGTGGGCTATACTCGGCCTTGTCTCAGGATGGTAAGTTGGTGGTTGTAGATTTCCCTCTAGTGGTGTGGGGGCTGTGCTTTGGCAAAGTGGGTGGGGTTATATCCTTCCTGTTTGGCCCTGTCCGGGGGTGTCCTCGGATGGGGCCACAGTGTCTCCTGACCCCTCCTGTCTCAGCCTCCAGTATTTATGCTGCAGTAGTTTATGTGTCGGGGGCTAGGGTCAGTTTGTTTATCTGGAGTACTTCTCCTGTCCTATTCGGTGTCCTGTGTAAATCTAAGTGTGCGTTCTCTAATTCTCTCCTTCTCTCCTTCTTTCTCTCTCTCGGAGGACCTGAGCCCTAGAACCATGCCCCAGGACTACCTGACATGATGACTCCTTGCTGTCCCCAGTCCACCTGGCCATGCTGCTGCTCCAGTTTCAACTGGCCTGGGCCCTAGGACCATGTCCCAGGACTACCTGACATGAGGACTCCTTGCTGTCCCCAGTCCACCTGGCCATGCTCCTGCTCCAGTTTCAACTGTTCTGCCTTACTATTATTCAACCATGCTGGTCATTTATGAACATTTGAACATCTTGGCCACGTTCTGTTATAATCTCCACCCGGCACAGCCAGAAGAGGACTGGCCACCCCACATATGCTCTCTCTAATTCTCTCTTTCTTTCTCTCTCTCGGAGGACCTGAGCCCTAGGACCGTGCCCCAGGACTACCTGACATGATGGCTCCTTGCTGTCCCCAGTCCACCTGACTGTGCTGCTGCTCCAGTTTCAACTGTTCTGCCTTATTATTATTTGACCATGCTGGTCATTTATGAACATTTGAACATCTTGGTCATTTTCTGTTATAATCTCTACCCGGCACAGCCAGAAGAGGACTGGCCACCCCACATAGCCCGGTTCCTCTCTAGGTTTCTTCCTAGGTTTTGGCCTTTCTAGGGAGTTTTTCCTAGCCACCGTGCTTTTACACCTGCATTGTTTGCTGTTTGGGGTTTTAGGCTGGGTTTCTGTACAGCACTTTGAGATATCAGCTGATGTACGAAGGGCTATATAAATAAATTTGATTTGATTTGATTTGATTTAGAGATTAATTAGGAGATGCTTGTGTATTTTGGTTGGGAGGTTTTTCCCTGAATGTGTTGATTCCAACGTGTTAAAGGGGAGCTTGAACATGCAGTAGCCGGGTTTAGCTAATTGTGTGTTTAGCAGATAAATGAAGCACTAAGAGACATCTGGCAATGTCCTGTAGCATTCTAGGATTAGATTAAGGAAGAAAGGGAGGGAGGCTATTTTACCCCTCTATTCTAACATTCCATTGAAGAGGAGAGGAGAATGGTCTGCTAATATCGTCCTCAGGCAAGTAAGGCTCTCTAAGAACAAATGAAGTCATCTGAAAGAAGTGTTGTGATTTACGTAGCTAGTTACTTTAAATGTCTCAGTACCCTGTTGGAAGAAGACTGAATGAAGGAGTAAATACTGGCGTCAATGAATGAGAAACGGCATCCATTTGTCCCTCCCTCTATCCTGTCCTCCCCCAGAGGAAGAAAGGACATGAGACTCCCTACCTCCTACCTATTCTTCCGTAAGCCCCACCCCCCCAACCGGGATGGATCTTAAACTACACTATGATTTGTATTTTGTACATTTACTTTACATATGATTAAATGATTACAGATTCAGCATCAGCATTCGGCATTACAGGCAGGGTTAGGTGTAATCCCAAAGTCTCACAGATACAGAGCTGTGTTAATGATATTCATGAAATATATGGCTCCCTTGAGGCCAAGCCTCTGTGTGTCTAATGATAAACCACATACAGTATCTCCCCCTGCTACACTACACTACACTATGCTGTACTACGGTAGTGTTACGATACAGCAGGCAGCGAGGGACATGGGTAATTCAGTATCTCCCCCTGCTACACTACACTACACTATGCTGTACTACGGTAGTGTTACGATACAGCAGGCAGCGAGGGACATGGGTAATTCAGTATCTCCCCCTGCTACACTATGCTGTACTACGGTAGTGTTACGATACAGCAGGCAGCAAGGGACATGGCTAATTCAGTATCTCCCCCTGCTACACTACACTACACTATGCTGTACTACGGTAGTGTTACGATACAGCAGGCAGCGAGGGACATGAGTAATTCAGTATCTCCCTGCTACACTACACTACACTATGCTGTACTACGGTAGTGTTACGATACAGCAGGCAGCGAGGGACATGGGTAATTCAGTATCTCCCCCTGCTACACTACACTACACTATGCTGTACTACGGTAGTGTTACGATACAGCAGGCAGCGAGGGACATGGGTAATTCAGTATCTCCCCCTGCTACACTACACTACACTATGCTGTACTATGGTAGTGTTACGATACAGCAGGCAGCGAGGGACATGGGTAATTCAGTATCTCCCCCTGCTACACTACACTACACTATGCTGTACTACGGTAGTGTTACGATACAGCAGGCAGCGAGGGACATGGGTAATTCAGTATCTCCCCCTGCTACACTATGCTGTACTACGGTAGTGTTACGATACAGCAGGCAGCGAGGGACATGGGTAATTCAGTATCTCCCCCTGCTACACTACACTACACTACACTACACTATGCTGTACTACGGTAGTGTTACGATACAGCAGGCAGCAAGGGACATGGCTAATTCAGTATCTCCCCCTGCTACACTACACTACACTATGCTGTACTACGGTAGTGTTACGATACAGCAGGCAGCGAGGGACATGAGTAATTCAGTATCTCCCTGCTACACTACACTACACTATGCTGTACTACGGTAGTGTTACGATACAGCAGGCAGCGAGGGACATGGGTAATTCAGTATCTCCCCCTGCTACACTACACTACACTATGCTGTACTACGGTAGTGTTACGATACAGCAGGCAGCGAGGGACATGAGTAATTCAGTATCTCCCCCTGCTACACTATGCTGTACTACGGTAGTGTTACGATACAGCAGGCAGCGAGGGACATGGGTAATTCAGTATCTCCCCCTGCTACACTACACTACACTACACTATGCTGTACTACGGTAGTGTTACGATACAGCAGGCAGCGAGGG
>NW_025748211.1:35000-38873 GCF_021184085.1 Oncorhynchus gorbuscha | reverse complement strand
AAGCAGCTACAGCCTCAGTGTTCACAGTAAAACTGTAACTTAAAGCAGCTACAGCCTCAGTGTTCACAGTAAAACTGTAACTTAAAGCAGCTACAGCCTCAGTGTTCACAGTAAAACTGTAACTTAAAGCAGCTACAGCCTCAGTGTTCACAGTAAATCTGTAACTTAAAGCAGCTACAGCCTCAGTGTTCACAGTAAAACTGTAACTTAAAGCAGCTACAGCCTCAGTGTTCACAGTAAAACTGTAACTTAAAGCAGCTACAGCCTCAGTGTTCACAGTAAAACTGTAACTTGTTCAAAGCAGCTACAGCCTCAGTGTTCACAGTAAAACTGTAACTTAAAGCAGTTACAGCCTCAGTGTTCACAGTAAAACCTCAGCTGCCTCAGTGTTCACAGTAAAACTGTAACTTAAAGCAGCTACAGCCTCAGTGTTCACAGTAAAACCTCAGTGTTCACAGTAAAACTGTAACACAGTAAAACTGTAAAAAGCAGCTACGGCCTCAGTGTTCACAGTAAAACTGTAACTTAAAGCAGCTACAGCCTCAGTGTTCACAGTAAAACTGTAACTTAAAGCAGCTACAGCCTCAGTGTTCACAGTAAAACTGTAACTTAAAGCAGCTACGGCCTCAGTGTTCACAGTAAAACTGTAACTTAAAGCAGCTACCAGCCTCAGTGTTCACAGTAAAACTGTAACTCAAAGCAGCTACAGCCTCAGTGTTCACAGTAAAACTGTAACTTAAAGCAGCTACGCCTCAGTGTTCACAGTAAAACTGTAACTTAAAGCAGCTACAGCCTCAGTGTTCACAGTAAAACTGTAACTCAAAGCAGCTACGGCCTCAGTGTTCACAGTAAAACTGTAACTTAAAGCAGCTACGGCCTCAGTGTTCACAGTAAAACTGTAACTTAAAGCAGCTACAGCCTCAGTGTTCACAGTAAAACTGTAACTTAAAGCAGCTACCAGCCTCAGTGTTCACAGTAAAACTGTAACTTAAAGCAGCTACGGCCTCAGTGTTCACAGTAAAACTGTAACTTAAAGCAGCTACGGCCTCAGTGTTCACAGTAAAACTGTAACTTAAAGCAGCTACGGCCTCAGTGTTCACAGTGTTCACCTCAGTAAGTGTTCACAGTAAAAAGCTGTAACAGTAAAACTAAAGCAGCTACGGCCTCAGTGTTCACAGTAAAACTGTAACTTAAAGCAGCTACGGCCTCAGTGTTCACAGTAAAACTGTAACTTAAAGCAGCTACGGCCTCAGTGTTCACAGTAAAACTGTAACTTAAAGCAGCTACGGCCTCAGTGTTCACAGTAAAACTGTTCAGTGTTCACAGTAAAACTGTAACTTAAAGCAGCTACGGCCTCAGTGTTCACAGTAAAACTGTAACTTAAAGCAGCTACGGCCTCAGTGTTCACAGTAAAAACTGTAACCTCAGTGTTCAAAGCAGCTACGGCCTCAGTGTTCACAGTAAAACTGTAACTTAAAGCAGCTACGGCCTCAGTGTTCACAGTAAAACTGTAACTTAAAGCAGCTACGGCCTCAGTGTTCACAGTAAAACTGTAACTTAAAGCAGCTACGGCCTCAGTGTTCACAGTAAAACTGTAACTTAAAGCAGCTACGGCCTCAGTGTTCACAGTAAAACTGTAACTTAAAGCAGCTACGGCCTCAGTGTTCACAGTAAAACTGTAACTTAAAGCAGCTACGGCCTCAGTGTTCACAGTAAAACTGTAACTTAAAGCAGCTACGGCCTCAGTGTTCACAGTAAACGGCCTCAGTGTTCACAGTAAAACTGTAACTTAAAGCAGCTACGGCCTCAGTGTTCACAGTAAAACTGTAACTTAAAGCAGCTACGGCCTCAGTGTTCACAGTAAAACTGTAACTTAAAGCAGCTACGGCCTCAGTGTTCACAGTAAAACTGTAACTTAAAGCAGGCACAGCCTCAGTGTTCACAGTAAAACTGTAACTTAAAGCAGCTACGGCCTCAGTGTTCACAGTAAAACTGTAACAAAGTGTTCAGTGTTCACAGTAAAACTGTAACTTAAAGCAGCTACGGCCTCAGTGTTCACAGTAAAACTGTAACTTAAAGCAGCTAAAGTAAAACTGTAACTTAAAGCAGCTACGGCCTCAGTGTTCACAGTAAAACTGTAACTTAAAGCTAGCTCAGTGTTCACAGTAAAACTGTAACTCAGTGTTCACAGTAAAACTGTAACTTAAAGCAGCTACGGCCTCAGTGTTCACAGTAAAACTGTAACTTAAAGCAGCTACGGCCTCAGTGTTCACAGTAAAACTGTAACTTAAAGCAGCTACGGCCTCAGTGTTCACAGTAAAACTGTAACTTAAAGCAGCTACGGCCTCAGTGTTCACAGTAAAACTGTAACTTAAAGCAGCTACGGCCTCAGTGTTCACAGTAAAACTGTAACTTAAAGCAGCTACGGCCTCAGTGTTCACAGTAAAACTGTAACTTAAAGCAGCTACGGCCTCAGTGTTCACAGTAAAACTGTAACTTAAAGCAGCTACGGCCTCAGTGTTCACAGTAAAACTGTAACTTAAAAAACTGCAGCTACGGCCTCAGTGTTCACAGTAAAACTGTAACTTAAAGCAGCTACGGCCTCAGTGTTCACAGTAAAACTGTAACTTAAAGCAGCTGCCTCAGTGTTCACAGTAAAACTGTAACTTAAAGCAGCTACGGCCTCAGTGTTCACAGTAAAACTGTAACTTAAAGCAGCTACGGCCTCAGTGTTCACAGTAAAACTGTAACTTAAAGCAGCTACGGCCTCAGTGTTCACAGTAAAACTGTAACTTAAAGCAGCTACGGCCTCAGTGTTCACAGTAAAACTGTAACTTAAAGCAGCTACGGCCTCAGTGTTCACAGTAAAACTGTAACTTAAAGCAGCTACGGCCTCAGTGTTCACAGTAAAACTGTAACTTAAAGCAGCTACGGCCTCAGTGTTCACAGTAAAACTGTAACTTAAAGCAGCTACGGCCTCAGTGTTCACAGTAAAACTGTAACTTAAAGCAGCTACGGCCTCAGTGTTCACAGTAAAACTGTAACTTAAAGCAGCTACGGCCTCAGTGTTCACAGTAAAACTGTAACTTAAAGCAGCTACGGCCTGTTCAGTGTTCACAGTAAAACTGTAACTTAAAGCAGCTACGGCCTCAGTGTTCACAGTAAAACTGTAAGTGTTCACAGTAAAACTGTAAAAAGCAGCTACGGCCTCAGTGTTCACAGTAAAACTGTAACTGCAGCTACGGCCTCAGTGTTCACAGTAAAACTGTAACTTAAAGCAGCTACGGCCTCAGTGTTCACAGTAAAACTGTAACTACGGCCTCAAAGTAAAACTGTAACTAAAGCAGCTACGGCCTCAGTGTTCACAGTAAAACTGTAACTTAAAGCAGCTACGGCCTCAGTGTTCACAGTAAAACTGTAACTTAAAGCAGCTACGGCCTCAGTGTTCACAGTAAAACTGTAACTTAAAGCAGCTACGGCCTCAGTGTTCACAGTAAAACTGTAACTTAAAGCAGCTACGGCCTCAGTGTTCACAGTAAAACTGTACCTTAAAGCAGCTACGGCCTCAGTGTTCACAGTAAACGCACGCCGGATGTTACATGGAATCTTCACAGCGTTCAAATCTGTCACTTAAAGTTTGCACTCAGCAGACCTGAAATTTGCTCAGTCCTTGAATCCAACCTTTATTTCATCAGTAGTACATTTGAATTGACCCCGACCTTTAAAACATGTAGTTTGAATTGACCCCCGACCTTAAAACATTTAGTTTGAATTGATCCCGGCCTTTGTACATTTAGTATTATTGCACTTAATGTAGTTAGTAGTTAATTAGCCTGGTCCCAGATCTGTTAAGACAGAAATTCAGCTGTTGAC
>NW_025748211.1:27500-30000 GCF_021184085.1 Oncorhynchus gorbuscha | reverse complement strand
TGTATAATACCACCAGTCTGTATAATACTACCAGTCTGTATAATACCACCAGTCTGTATAATACTACCAGTCTATATAATACTACCAGTCTGTATAATACTACCAGTCTGTATAATACCACCAGTCTGTATAATACTACCAGTCTGTATAATACTACCAGTCTGTATAATACTACCAGTCTGTATAATACTACCAGTCTGTATAATACTACCAGTCTGTATAATACCACCAGTCTGTATAATACCACCAGTCTGTATAATACTACCAGTCTGTATAATACTACCAGTCTGTATAATACCACCAGTCTGTATAATACTACCAGTCTGTATAATACTACCAGTCTGTATAATACTACCAGTCTGTATAATACTACCAGTCTGTATAATACCACCAGTCTGTATAATACTACCAGTCTGTATAATACTACCAGTCTCCACTGTATAATACCACCAGTCTGTATAATACTACCAGTCTGTATAATACTACCAGTCTGTATAATACCACCAGTCTGTATAATACCACCAGTCTGTATAATACCACCAGTCTCCACTGTATAATACTACCAGTCTGTATAATACTACCAGTCTGTATAATACTACCAGTCTGTATAATACCACCAGTCTGTATAATACTACCAGTCTGTATAATACTACCAGTCTGTATAATACTACCAGTCTGTATAATACTACCAGTCTGTATAATACTACCAGTCTGTATAATACCACCAGTCTGTATAATACCACCAGTCTGTATAATACCACCAGTCTGTATAATACTACCAGTCTGTATAATACTACCAGTCTGTATAATACTACCAGTCTCCACTGTATAATACCACCAGTCTGTATAATACCCAGTCTGTATAATACTACCAGTCTGTATAATACTACCAGTCTGTATAATACTACCAGTCTGTATAATACTACCAGTCTGTATAATACTACCAGTCTGTATAATACTACCAGTCTGTATAATACCACCAGTCTGTATAATACTACCAGTCTGTATAATACTACCAGTCTGTATAATACCACCAGTCTGTATAATACCACCAGTCTGTATAATACTACCAGTCTGTATAATACCACCAGTCTGTATAATACTACCAGTCTGTATAATACTACCAGTCTGTATAATACTACCAGTCTGTATAATACTACCAGTCTGTATAATACTACCAGTCTGTATAATACCACCAGTCTGTATAATACCACCAGTCTGTATAATACTACCAGTCTGTATAATACCACCAGTCTGTATAATACTACCAGTCTGTATAATACTACCAGTCTGTATAATACTACCAGTCTGTATAATACTACCAGTCTGTATAATACCACCAGTCTGTATAATACCACCAGTCTGTATAATACTACCAGTCTGTATAATACCACCAGTCTGTATAATACTACCAGTCTGTATAATACTACCAGTCTCCACTATAAATACTACCAGTCTGTATAATACTACCAGTCTGTATATACCAGTCTGTATAATACCACCAGTCTGTATAATACTGTGTGTCTGTATAATACCACCAGTCTGTATAATACCACCAGTGTGTGTGTGTGTGTGTGTGTGTGTGTGTGTGTGTGTGTGTGTTCTCCAGAATGGCTTCATAATACTACATGGCAGCCAGAACCACTGGAGGTGGTCAGTATAATACTGTGTGTCTGTATAATACCACCAGTGTGTGTAATAGGTGTGTGTGTGTATAATACCTGTGTGTAGGTGTGTGTGTGTGTGTGTGTGTGTGTGTGTGTGTGTGTGTGTGTGTGTGTGTGTGTGTGTGTGTGTGTGTGTGTGTGGTGTGTGTGTGTGTGTGTGTGTGTGTCTGTGTGTGTGCAGTGTGTGGAGAACCACCTGGGTGTATAGGTGTGTGTGTGTGTGTGTGTGTGTGTGTGTGTGTGTGTGTGTGTGTGTGTGTGTGTGTGTGTGTGTGTGTGTGTGTGTGTGTGTGTGTGTGTGTGTGTGTGTGTGTGTGTGTGTGTGTGGTGTGTGTGTATAATGTACTGTGTGTGTGTGTGTGTCTGTGTGTGTGTGTGTATGGTGTGTGTGTGTGGGTGTATGTGTGTGTGTGTGTGGGTGTATAGGTGTGTGTGTGGGTGTATAGGTGTGTGTGTGTGTGTGGGTGTATAGGTGTGTGTGTGTGTGTGTGTGTGTGGGTGTATAGGTGTGTGTGTGTGTATAGGTGTGTGTGTGTGTGTGTGTGGGTGTGTAGGTGTGTGTGTATAGGTGTGTGTGTGTGTGTGTGTGTGTGTATAGGTGTGTGTGTGTGTGTGTATAGGTGTGTGTGTGTGTGTGTGTGTGTGTGTGTGTGTGTGTGTGTGTGTGTGTGTGTGTGTGTGTGTGTGTGTGTGTGTGTGTGTGTGTGTGTATAGGTGTGTGTGTGTGGGTGTATAGGTGTGTGTGTGTGTGTGTGTGTGTGTGTGTGTGTGTGTGTGTGTGTGTGTGTGTGTGTGTGTGTGTGTGTGTGTGTGTGTGTGTGTGTGTGTGTGTG
>NW_025748211.1:15000-17500 GCF_021184085.1 Oncorhynchus gorbuscha | reverse complement strand
ATGTAGTGTTGTAGTAGGGTTAATGTAGTGTTATAGGGTTAATGTAGTGTTATAGGGTTAATGTAGTGTTATAGGGTTAATGTAGTGTTATAGGGTTAATGTAGTGTTATAGGGTAGGGTTAATGTAGTTAAGGGTTAATGTTATAGGGTTAATGTAGTGTTATAGGGTGTAGTGTTATAGGGTTAATGTAGTGTTATAGGTTAATGTAGTGTTATAGGGTTAATGTAGTGTTATAGGGTTAATGTAGTGTTATAGGGTTAATGTAATGTTAATGTGTTTAATGTAGTAGGGTTAATGTAGTGTTATAGGGTTAATGTAGTGTATAGGGTTAATGGGTAATGTGTTAGTGTTATAGGGTTAATGTAGTGTTATAGGGTTAATGTAGTGTTATAGGGTTAATGTAGTGTTATTAATGTAGTGTTATAGGGTTAATGTAGTGTTATAGGGTTAATGTAGTGTTATAATGTTATTAATGTAGTGTTATAGGGTTAATGTAGTGTTATAGGGTTAATGTAGTGTTATAGGGTTAATGTAGTGTTATAGGGTTAATGTAGTGTTGTAGGGTTAATGTAGTGTTATAGGGTTAATGTAGTGTTATAGGGTTAATGTAGTGTTATAGGGTTAATGTAGTGTTATAGGGTTAATGTAGTGTATTATAGGGTTAATGTAGTGTTATAGGGTTAATGTAGTGTTAATGTAGTGTTATAGGGTTAATGTAGTGTTATAGGGTTAATGTAGTGTTATAGGGTTAATGTAGTGTTATAGGGTTAATGTAGTGTAGTGTTAGGGTTAATGTAGTGTTATAGGGTTAATGTAGTGTTAATAATGGTGTTATTTAATGTAGTGTTATAGGGTTAATGTAGTGTTATAGGGTTAATGTATAGGGTTAATGTAGTGTTATAGGGTTAATGTAGTGTTATAGGGTTAATGTAGTGTTATTAATGGGTTAATGTAGTGTTATAGGGTTAATGTAGTGTTATAGGGTTAATGTAGTGTTATAGGGTTAATGTAGTGTTATAGGGTTAATGTAGTGTATTAGGGTTAATGTAGTGTTATAGGGTTAATGTAGTGTTATAGGGTTAATGTAGTGTTATGTAGTGTATTTAATGTAGTGTTAATTAATGTAGTGTTATAGGGTTAATGTAGTGTTATTAGGGTTAATGTAGTGTTATAGGGTTAATGTAGTGTTATAGGGTTAATGTAAGTGTTAATGTAGTGTTATAGGGTTAATGTTGTTATAGGGTTAATGTAGTGTTATAGGGTTAATGTAGTGTTATAGGGTTAATGTAGTGTTATAGGGTTAATGTAGTGTTATAGGGTTAATGTAGTGTTATTTAATGGGTTAAATGTAGTGTTATAGTTAATGTAGTGTTATAGGGTTAATGTAGTGTTATAGGGTTAATGTAGTGTTGTAGTGTTATAGGGTTAAATGTAGTGTTATAGGGTTAATGTAGTGTTATAGGGTTAATGTAGTGTTATAGGGTTAATGTGTGTTATAGGGTTAATGTAGTGTTATAGGGTTAATGGTTAATGTAGTTTATAGGGTTAATGTAGTGTTATAGGGTTAATGTAGTGTTATAGGGTTAATGTAGTGTTATAGGGTTAATGTAGTGTAATGTAGTGTTATAGGGTTAATGTAGTGTTAATGTAGTGTTATAACCTTAATGTAGTGTTATAGGGTTAATGTAGTGTTATAGGGTTAATGTAGTGTTATAGGGTTAATGTAGTGTTATAGGGTTAATGTAGTGTTATAATGGGTTAAATGTAGTGTTATAGGGTTAATGTAGTGTTATAGGGTTAATGTAGTGTTATAGGGTTAATGTAGTGTTATAGGGTTAATGTAGTGTTATAGGGTTAATGTAGTGTTATAGGGTTAATGTAGTGTTATAGGGTTAATGTAGTGTTATAATGTAGTGTTAATGTAGTGTTATAGGGTTAATGTAGTGTATTAGGGTTAATGTAGTGTATTAGGGTTAATGTAGTGTTATAACCTTAATGTAGTGTTATTAATGTAGTGTATTATGGGTTAATGTAGTGTTATAACCTTAATGTAGTGTTATAGGGTTAATGTAGTGTTATAGGGTTAATGTAGTGTTATAGGGTTAATGTAGTGTTATAGGGTTAATGTAGTGTTATAGGGTTAATGTAGTGTTATAGGGTTAATGTAGTGTATTAGGGTTGTAGTGTTATTAATGTAGTGTTATAATGGGTTAATGTAGTGTAGTGTTATAGGGTTAATGTAGTGTTATAATGTAGTGTTATAGGGTTAATGTAGTGTTGTATTAATGGGTTAATGTAGTGTTATAGGGTTAATGTAGTGTATTATGGGTAATGTAGTGTTATAACCTTAATGTAGTGTTATAACCTTAATGTAGTGTTATAGGGTTAATGTAGTGTTATATAGGGTTAATGTAGTGTTTAATGTAGTGTTAATGGTGTTATAGGGTTATGTAGTGTATTATGGGTAATGTAGTGTTATAGGGTTAATGTAGTGTTATA
>NW_025748211.1:0-7500 GCF_021184085.1 Oncorhynchus gorbuscha | reverse complement strand
TGGTACAGACCTAATACACACACACACTGATACAGACCTAATACACACACACACTGATACAGACCTAATACACACACACACTGATACAGACCTAATACACACACACACTGGTACAGACCTAATACACACAAACACACTGGTACAGACCTAATACACAAACACACTGGTACAGACACCTCCAGACAGAGAAACACACTGGTACAGATCTATGTTGTGTGTTTCTATGTCTCCAGAATGGGTTCACTCCAGACAGAGAAACACACTGGTACAAATCTATGTTGTGTGTTTCTATGTCTCCAGAATGGGTTCACTCCAGACAGAGAAACACACTGGTACAGATCTAGGTTGTGTGTTTCTATGTCTCCAGAATGGGTTCACTTCAGACAGAGAAACACACTGGTACAGATCTAGGTTGTGTGTTTCTATGTCTCCAGAATGGGTTCACTCCAGACAGAGAAACACACTGGTGCAGATCTATGTTGTGTGTTTCTATGTCTCTAGAATGGGTTCACTCCAGACAGAGAAACACACTGGTGCAGATCTATGTTGTGTGTTTCTGTGTCTCTAGAATGGGTTCACTCCAGACAGAGAAACAGGTACAGATCTATGTTGTGTGTTTCTATGTCTCTAGAATGGGTTCACTCCAGACAGAGAAACAGGTACAGATCTATGTTGTGTGTTTCTATGTCTCCAGAATGGGTTCACTCCACTGCACATCGCCTGCAAGAAGAACCGGGTGAAGGTGATGGAGCTGCTGGTGAAATACGGAGCCTCTGTCCAGGCCGTCACGGAGTCTGGCCTGACCCCCATCCACGTCTCAGCCTTTATGGGTCACCTCAACATGGTGCTGCTGCTGCTACAGAACGGAGCCTCGCCTGACATCTGCAACATCGTCAGTACCGATATGATCAAATTAAAGCGTTGTCGGTCATTAACAGATGTTATTACAGGGGGTAGTGAAATGCTGGTGTTCCCAGCTCCAATAGTACAGTAGTATCTAGTGAAATGCTGGTGTTCTCAGCTCCAATAGTACAGTAGTATCTAGTGAAATGCTGGTGTTCCCAGCTCCAACAGTACAGTAATATCTAACTAAATGCTGGTGTTCCCAGCTCCAACAGTACAGTAATATCTAACTAAATGCTGGTGTTCCTAGCTCCAACAGTACAGTAATATCTAACTAAATGCTGGTGTTCCCAGCTCCAATAGTACAGTAATATCTAACTAAATGCTGGTGTTCCCAGCTCCAACAGTACAGTAATATCTAACTAAATGCTGGTGTTCCTAGCTCCAACAGTACAGTAATATCTAACTAAATGCTGGTGTTCCCAGCTCCAATAGTACAGTAATATCTAACTAAATGCTGGTGTTCCCAGCTCCAACAGTGCAGTAATATCTAACTAAATGCTTGTGTTTCTAGCTCCAACAGTGCAGTAATATCTACCTAAATGCTTGTGTTTCTAGCTCCAACAGTACAGTAATATCTAACTAAATGCTTGTGTTTCTAGCTCCAACAGTGCAGTAATATCTAACTAAATGCTTGTGTTTCTATCTCCAACAGTGCAGTAATATCTAACTAAATGCTTGTGTTTCTAGCTCCAACAGTACAGTAATATCTAACTAAATGCTTGTGTTTCTAGCTCCAACAGTACAGTAATATCTAACTAAATGCTTGTGTTTCTATCTCCAACAGTACAGTAATATCTAACTAAATGCTTGTGTTTCTAGCTCCAACAGTGCAGTAATATCTAACTAAATGCTTGTGTTCCTAGCTCCATCAGTGCAGTAATATCTAACTAAATGCTTGTGTTCCTAGCTCTAACGGTACAGTAATATCTAACAATTCACAACAATACACAAATCTAAAAGTAAAATAATTAAATTAAGAAATATATAAATATTAGGACGAGAAATGTCAGAGTAGTATTGACTAAAATACAGTAGAATACAGTATGGAAATGATGAGTAAAGCAGTAATGTAAACATTATTAAAGTGACCAGTGATTCCATGTCTACAAATCGACACACCCACTTCCTGGGTTTTACAGTCAGTATTGACCAATCACAACAGCTCTTTTAGCTGGTAGTGGGTGTGGTTGTGTTTGTGTGTGTTCTAATGATGTGTGTTCTAATGATGTGTGTTCTAACGTGTGTGTTCTAACGATGTGTGTTCTAATGATGTGTGTTCTAATGATGTGTGTTCTAACGATGTGTGTTCTAATGATGTGTGTTCTAATGTGTGTGTGTGTGTGTGTGTGTGTGTGTGTGTGTGTGTGTGTGTGTGTGTGTGTGTGTGTGTGTGTGTGTGTGTGTGTGTGTGTGTGTGTGTGTGTGTGTGTGCGTGTGCGTGCGTGCGTGCGTGTGTGCGTGCGTGTGTGTGTGTAGCGTGGTGAGACAGCGTTACACATGGCGGCCCGTGCTGGTCAGATAGAGGTGGTTCGATGTCTCCTGAGGAACGGAGCTCTGGTCGACGCCATGGCAAGAGTGAGTCATTTCGTTTGTTGGGGGTGTTTTCTATGTGCGAATGACAGCCAATCGTAATACAGGGAGTTGAACACACAACTGGTAACAACTGGCCAGACAGACCAGTCACAGTGACAACTGGCCAGACAGACCAGTCACAGTAACAACTGTCCAGACAGACCAGTCACAGTAACAACTGGCCAGACAGACCAGTCACAGTAACAACTGACCAGACAGACCAGTCACAGTAACAACTGGCCAGACAGACCAGTCACAGTAACAACTGGCCAGACAGACCAGTCACAGTAACAACTGGCCAGACAGACCAGTCACAGTAACAACTGGCCAGACAGACCAGTCACAGTGACAACTGGCCAGACAGACCAGTCACAGTAACAACTGGCCAGACCAGTCACAGTAAAAACTGGCCAGACAGACCAGTCACAGTAACAACTGGCCAGACAGACCAGTAACAGTATCAGCTGACCAGACAGACCAGTCACAGTAACAACTGGCCAGACAGACCAGTAACAGTATCAGCTGACCAGACAGACCAGTCACAGTAACAACTGGCCAGACAGACCAGTCACAATAACAACTGACCAGATAGACCAGTCACAGTAACAACTGGTCAGACAGACCAGTCACAGTAACAACTGACCAGACAGACCAGTCACAGTAACAACTGACCAGACAGACCATTCACAGTAACAACTGGTCAGACAGACCAGTCACAGTAACAACTAACAAGACAGACCAGTCACAGTGACAACTGGCCAGACAGACCAGTCACAGTAACAACTGTCCAGACAGACCAGTCACAGTAACAACTGGCCAGACAGACCAGTCACAGTAACAACTGACCAGACAGACCAGTCACAGTAACAACTGGCCAGACAGACCAGTCACAGTAACAACTGGCCAGACCAGTCACAGTAAAAACTGGCCAGACAGACCAGTCACAGTAACAACTGGCCAGACAGACCAGTAACAGTATCAGCTGACCAGACAGACCAGTCACAGTAACAACTGGCCAGACAGACCAGTAACAGTATCAGCTGACCAGACAGACCAGTCACAGTAACAACTGGCCAGACAGACCAGTCACAATAACAACTGACCAGATAGACCAGTCACAGTAACAACTGGTCAGACAGACCAGTCACAGTAACAACTGACCAGACAGACCAGTCACAGTAACAACTGACCAGACAGACCATTCACAGTAACAACTGGTCAGACAGACCAGTCACAGTAACAACTAACAAGACAGACCAGTCACAGTGACAACTGGCCAGACAGACCAGTCACAGTAACAACTGGCCAGGCAGACCAGTCACAGTAACAACTGGCCAGGCAGACCAGTCACAGTAACAACTGGCCAGACAGACCAGTCACAGTAACAACTGGCCAGACAGACCAGTCACAGTAACAACTGGTCAGACAGACCAGTCACAGTAACAACTGGCCAGACAGACCAGTCACAGTAACAACTGGCCAGACAGACCAGTCACAGTAACAACTGGCCAGACAGACCAGTCACAGTAACAACTGGCCAGACAGACCAGTCACTTACAGAAAGGATTCACTTTCTGGTGTGTAGTTGACATCTATCTACAGGTAAACCATGAGGTGTATAACTAGGGAAGGAAATTAAGCTTAGCCCACTAGCTCGAGGCCAGTCATTTTTAGACCGGCGAGTTGAACATTTCCCAAACTATCCCGATGGCTAGTGAGGGCTAGTTTACATGGTGATTTAACCAGCCGAGCACAGCACCCTAAAGCCTTCAGTCCCTGTAGGAGGACCAGACCCCCCTCCACATCGCGTCCCGTCTGGGGAAGACAGAGATCGTCCAGCTGTTACTGCAGCACATGGCTCATCCCGACGCCTCCACTACTAACGGATACAGTCCTCTGCACATCGCTGCCAGGGAGGGACAGTTAGAGACCACCGCTGTGTTGTTGGAGGCTGGGGCTTCACACTCACTGGCTACCAAGGTAGGATACACACACACACACACACATACACATATACACACACACACACTGTCTGTCTCCTCTAACATACATGATTCATCCTCCTCCTCCTCCCTAACAGAAAGGTATTCACAGAAAGGATCCTCTCTACATGTATCCTCCTCCCTAACAGAAATGATTCACTCCTCTACATGTATCCTCCTCAGAAAGGATTCACTCCTCTACATGATCCTCCTCCCTTACAGAAATGATTCACTCCTCTACATGTATCCTCCTCCCTAACAGAAAGGATTCACTCCTCTACATGTATCCTCCTCCCTAACAGAAAGGATTCACTCCTCTACATGTATCCTCCTCCCTAACAGAAAGGATTCACTCCTCTACATGTATCCTCCTCCCTAACAGAAAGGATTCACTCCTCTACATGTATCCTCCCTAACAGAAAGGATTCACTCCTCTACATGTATCCTCCTCCCTAACAGAAAGGATTCACTCCTCTACATGTATCCTCCCTAACAGAAAGGATTCACTCCTCTACATGTATCCTCCTCCCTACAGAAAGTTCACTCCTCTACATGTATCCTCCCCCTAACAGAAATGATTCACTCCTCTACATGTATCCTCCTCCCTTACAGAAAAGATTCACTCCTCTACATGTATCCTCCCCCTAACAGAAAGGATTCACTCCTCTACATGTATCCTCCCTAACAGAAAGGATTCACTCCTCTACATGTATCCTCCCTAACAGAAAGGATTCACTCCTCTACATGTATCCTCCTCCCTACAGAAAGGATTCACTCCTCTACATGTATCCTCCCTAACAGAAAGGATTCACTCCTCTACATGTATCCTCCCTAACAGAAAGGATTCACTCCTCTACATGTATCCTCCTAACAGAAAGTATCCTCTCATGTATCCTCCCTAACAGAAAGGAATCACTCCTCTACATGTATCCTCCCTAACAGAAAGGATTCACTCCTCTACATGTATCCTCCTCCCTAACAGAAATGAATCACTCCTCTACATGTATCCTCCCTTACAGAAAGGATTCACTCCTCTACATGTATCAGCCAAGTATGGAAGCCTGGAGGTGGCAAAACTCCTCCTGCAGCGCAAAGCTATGCCTGACGACGCCGGCAAGGTATTGTCATAGACATACAGCAACTAGAGCTTGTGTTATTATAGAAATACAGCAAGAAGAACTGGTGTTATCACATAAATACAGTAACTAGCACTGGTGAGAACACAGAAATAAAGCAAGTAGAACTGGTATTATCACAGAAATACAACAGGTAGAATTTGTGTTATCACAGAAATACAGCAAGTAGAACTGGTGTTATCACAGAAATACAATCACTAGAACTATTGTTAGCATACAAATTGATTATAGAAGGAGAGAGGGAGGCCACAAAGAGAGAATGGATACATTAAAAAGGAGAGAGATGGCACAGAGGAGGAGAGGAGGGAAGACAGAATAGCTAGAGAGGGTAAACGACAGGGAGAGATGACACAGGGAAGGAGAGGAGGAAGACAGAATATCTAGAGAGGGAAAAGGAGAGGGAGAGATGACACAGGGAAGGAGAGGAGGAGAGAGGGGGAAGACAGAATAGCTAGAGAGAGAAAAAGGAGAGGGAGAGATGAAAGAGAAGGAGAGAGGGAAGACAGAATAGCTAGAGAGAGAAAAAGACAGGGAGAGATGACACAGGGAAGGAGAGGAGGGAAGACAGAATAGCTAGAGAGAGAAAAAGGAGAGGGAGAGATGAAAGAGAAGGAGAGAGGGAAGACAGAATAGCTAGAGAGAGAAAAAGGAGAGGGAGAGATGAAAGAGAAGGAGAGAGGGAAGACAGAATAGCTAGAGAGAGAAAAGAGAGGGAGAGATGAAGGGATGAGTAATAAATGTGTTTCTCTCCTCCAGAACGGTCTGACTCCGCTGCATGTGGCAGCTCACTATGACAACCAACAGGTGGCGCTGCTGCTGCTGGACAAAGGGGCGTCGCCCCACGCCACCGCCAAGGTGAGAAAACAACACAAAACCTGGCGGGGGAAAGCCTTTCAAAAGTTTTACCGTGGAAAATAACAACTTGTTTTTTTACCGGACATGTTTAGATACAATGCCTTGCGAAAGTATTCGGCCCCCTTGAACTTTGCGACCTTTTGCCACATTTCAGGCTTCAAACATAAAGATATAAAACTGTATTTTTTTTGTGAAGAATCAACAACAAGTGGGACACAATCATGAAGTGGAACGACATTTATTGGATATTTCAAACTTTTTTAACAAATCAAAACCTGAAAAATTGGGTGTGCAAAATTTTTCAGCCCCTCTACTTTCAGTGCAGCAAACTCTCTCCAGAAGTTCAGTGAGGATCTCTGAATGATCCAATGTTGACCTAAATGACTAATGATGATAAATACAATCCACCTGTGTGTAATCAAGTCTCCGTATAAATGCACCTGCACTGTGATAGTCTCAGAGGTCCGTTAAAAGCGCAGAGAGCATCATGAAGAACAAGGAACACACCAGGCAGGTCCGAGATACTGTTGTGAAGAAGTTTAAAGCCGCTTCTGGGTCCTGTTAGGTCGGGACATTTTTTACGGAAAACATTTAAAAACCTTCCGTGGAAGAAAATAAAAACAAATGTTTCTTGTTGGCGGAGTTCAGATAGTCCCTCCCTTTTTCACTCTATTTTCATATAATTACAGATGCTCTACGTCCATGGATGCTGACCCATAATACTGTCCCCAATATAACACTACTGTTGACCCATAATACTGTCCCCTATATAACACTACTGTTGACCCATAATACTGTCCCCTATATAACACTACTGTTGACCCATAATACTGTCCCCTATATAACACTACTGTTGACCCATAATACTGTCCCCTATATAACACTACTGTTGACCCATAATACTGTCCCCTATATAACACTACTGTTGACCCATAATACTGTCCCCTATATAACACTACTGTTGACCCATAACTGTCCCCTATAATACTGTCCCCTGTCCCCTATATAACACTACTGTTGACCCATAATACTGTCCCCTATATAACACT